>NW_022437020.1:7020492-7032913 GCF_009761245.1 Sapajus apella | reverse complement strand
TTTTTTTTTTTTTTTTTTTTTTTTGGAGGCAGTGTGTTGCTCTGTTAGCGATGCTGGAGGCAGTGGTGTGATCTTGGCTTACTGCAACCTCTGCCTCCTGATTCTCTCACCTCGGTCTCCCAGACAGGTGTGTGCCACCACACCACACTAATTTTTTAGTAGAGACTGGGTCTCACCATGTTGGCCAGGCTGGTCTCAAACTCCTGACCTCAGGTGACCTGCCCACCTTGGCCTCCCAGAGTGCTGGGATTATAGGAGTGAGCCACTGCGCCTGGCTCTAATTGCCGTTCTCTTGAAAGGATCTGTCTTCCTTCTGGCTCCTTTTTTTTTGACAGAGTCTCGCTCTGTCACTGGAGTGCAGTGGAACGACCTCTGCACTACAGGCACATGCAACCATGCCTGGCTAATTTTTGTAATTTTAGTAGAGGCAGGGTTTTACCATATTTGTCAAGCTGGTCTCAAACTCCTGACCTCAGGTGATCCACCTGCCTCGACCTCCCAAAGTGCTGGAATTACAGGTGTGGACCACCACACCTGGCCTTTCTGGCTTTTATAGTCATCTTTTTGTGTTTATCGGTTTTCAGTTTGACTAGTGTGTTTAAGTGGGAATTTTTCTCTTATTTTCCTTCTCTGGGGATTGGTTGGAATTCCAGAATGTGAGGGTAGATGTTTTTCATTAATTCTGGAAAAATGTCAAGCATTCTTTTTTCAAATCTTGACTCTTTCTCATTCTAATTTCTCTATATGGAACGTCAATTAGATAGTTACTAGGCTTCATGTTTCTATTCTTCCTTTCTCTTAACCTGCCTTTCAAGTTTTCCATATGTGTGTTTGTCTGTGCTGCATTCTGGGGAATTTCTTTAGATACATTTTCCAGTTCATTGGCTATTAAAAACTTTCCTTTCCAGAAGTTCTTTCCCCCTGGAATCTTATTGGGCAATTTGAAAAATCTTGGCCCTTTAAATTCTTTATTTAAATTTATTGAAACATATTTAATATCATTATCTTCTGTAGCGAATGGCTTTAATATCAGTCCAATTCTGTAGTTTGTGCTGACTCTTTCATGGAAATTTCTTTAATCATGTGCTCAGGGATTTTTGAAATCAAGTCAGAATGACCTCAGAGCTGGTACCCTTGCCCTCATGTCCAAACATCTGTGTGGCGTAATGTTGAGGAGAGTCACGGTATCACTCTTTGAGTTTCCCCAGGTTTCAGTCTAAGCTATGAAAGCCGTCCTTTTGTGGGCATTTCATCTGCCTTTTCATACTTGCTGAGTTTATAACACCCTACAAATATTGAAGGTTTTAGGGTAATGTGCATCTCATTCTTCTGTTGGAGTGTTCATCAGTTTAACCGTTTAGGCTAGGATCTTAATAGGTTTATAAAGGAACATTGGAAACAGTCTAAGTTTGTCACAATTTGGAAGCTGCCAGTTGAATTTTGTTGAGGGGAAGAGTTAAAGTGGAAGGTCGGCTTGGCCCCTCACCCTGCATCTGCAGCTTAGCAGCAAGTTCTGCCATGTCCCATTGCCAAGACCTGGCTCCAGTCTCCCATCTGTCTCTCTCCATCTTCAATGCCATCAGTCATCTAACTTGTCATCATATCTTGCCTGAACTCTCAGCACTCTGATTCTCTGATTTGGTTTCCTACTGTGGTGTGTTCTAGAGGAAGCAGCAATACACACACACACACACACACACACACACACACACACCCCTTACCTCTTATCACCTACTGAACGAATGCTTATCTTTCTGCCTCTTTCAAGTTTTTCAAAGTTGATGCTAAAACTTGTGAATGCATAGGCAAAGGATTTGAATAGACATTTCTTTTCTTTTTTTTTTTTTGAGATGGGGTCTTCCTCTGTTGCCCAGGCTGGAGTGCAGTGGCACGATCTTCTCAGCTCACTGCAACCCCCATCTCCCAGGTTTTCACCATCTTGGCCAGGCTGGTCTTGAAGTCCTGACCTCAAGTGATTCCCCCCTGCCTCAGCTTCCCAAAGTGCTGGGATTACAGGCATGAGCCACTGTGCCCGGCCTTGAATAGACACATCTTCAAAGAAGATGTACGCATGGCCAATAAGCTTATGAAAAGATGCTCAACGTGACTAATCATTAGAGAAATGCAAATCACAACCACATGAGAACTGGCCAGGCACAGTGGCTCACGTCTATAATCTGAGCCCTTTGGGAGGCTGAGGTGGGTGGATCACCTGAGGCCAGGAGTTCAAAACCAGTCTGCCAACATGGTAAAATGCTGTCTCTACTAAAAATGCAAAAAATTAGCTGGGCGTTGTGGTGGGCATCTGTAATCCCAGCTACTTGGGAGGCTGAGGCAGGAAAGTTGCTTGAACCCAGGAGGCGGAGGTTGCAGTGAGCCAAGATTGTGCCATGGTACTCCAGCCTGGGCGACAGACAAAGACTCCGCCTCAAATGAACAAAATAACAAGAACAACCAAACAAAAATGTAAAAAATGACAGGTGTCGCTGAGGATGTGGAGAAATTTGAATTCTTGTGCATTGCTGATAGAAATATAAAATGGTGTCACTGCTGCAGAAAACAGTGTGACAGTTCCCCAAAAAATTAAACATAAAATTACTGTATGATCCGGCAATCCTGCTTCTGGATATGTACCCCAAATACTTGAAAGCAGGGACTTGAACAGATATTTGTACACCTGTGTTCACAGCAGCCTTCTTCACAATTGCCAGGAGGTGGAAATACCCCGGTGTCCATTGCTGGGCGAATGAATAAACAAAATGTGGTCTAATCATATAATAAAAAGAGGATAGTTTCAATAAACCTAATAATCTGAAAAAAATATTATTCAGCTTTACAAATGAAGAACATTCTTACATGTGCTTCAACATGGATGAACCTTGAAGACATTATGGTATATGAAATTAACCAGTTGCAAAAAGACAAATATTGTAAGATTCTACTTACATGAAGTACCTAGAGTAGTGATATTGATAGAGTCAGAAAGTGGGATGGCTGTTGCCAGGGAGGGTTAGTCACTGGAACAGGCAGTACAGAAGTTTACTGGGTAGACTAAGAAGGTTCTGGAGATAGGTGGTGGTGATGATTGCACAACAGTGTGAATGTACATAATGCCACAAAACTGTATACTTAAAAATGTTTAAGTGATAAACTTTATGTTATATATATTTTAACTCTGTGAAAACATTCTAAAATAATAATGTGTCATATTTTTCTGCATAAAATGAAACTTTTGAAGGAAGGGGCTAGATATTCAGTTTTTTTTTTTTAACATTTTATTTATTTTATTTTGAGATGGAATTTCTCCCTTGTTGCCCAGGCAGGGGTGCAGTGGCATGATCTCAGCTCACTGCAGCCTCTGCCTCCTGCGTTCAAGTGTTCTCCTGCCTCAGCCTCCTGAGTAGCTGGGATTACAGGCACATGCCACCACACCCAGCTAATTATTTGTATTTTTAGTAGAGACAGGGTTTCACCATGTTGGCCAGGCTGCTCTCAAACTCCTGACCTCAGGTGATCCACCCACCTCAGACTCCCAAAGTGCTGGGATTACGGGTGAGTCACCATGCCCAGCCAACATTTTATTTATTGTGTTAAAATATACATAACATAAAATTTACCATCTTAGCCATTTTTAACTGGCATTAAGTAAATTCACATTGTTGCCTAAGCTTCAGCACCATCCATCTCCAGGACTTTTTAAATCATCCCAAACAGAAACTCTGCAAACATTAAACAAAACTCCCTATTCTTCCTTCCCGGAAACCCCTGATAATTTCTTTCTATTTTCTGTCTCTATGAATTTGCCTATTTTAAGTACCTCATATAAGTAGAATCATTCAGCACCTGCCCTTTTGTGACTGGCTTATTTCACTTAGCATAATGTCCTGAAAGTTCATCCATGTTGTAACGTGCGTCAGAATTTCCTTCTTTTTTAAGTCTGAATAATATTCCATTGTATGTGTGTACCATATTCTGTTTATCCACTCGCCCATCGTTGACACTTGAGTTGCTTCTATCTTTGGGCTATTGTGAATAACGCTGCTATGGACGTGGGTGTGCAAGTTAGTTCAGTGGTATTTTCAACAGTGCTCTGCCGAGTGCTGGCTGCCATTTGCACAGTGTGTAGGTAGGACAATAGAAATTAGTAAGTAGGTGAGTCAGTGAAGGCTCTGCTAGAAATCTCAAGACCTGGGTTTGAGCCCCAGCCTCATTAGTAATAACTTCTGTTTTTTTTTTTTTAAAGATGGGGTTTCACCATGTTGGTCAGGCTGGTCTTGAACTCCTGACCTCAGGTGATCCTCCCACCTTGGTCTCCAAAGTGCTTGGTATACAGGTGTGAGCTACCACGCCTGACCAACTTCTTGTTTTTGAACTTCTGTTTCCACGCCTGAAAAATGGGGTTAGGGCTTCCTGCTTCATTGCCTTCATAGGGTTGATGTAAATTTCAAACAAGAGAGGAAATGTGAAAGCCCTTGGTAAACTGGAAAATGCTATGCAAATGCAAGGCTGAAAAGAGTACATTTTAATAGAGGAACATGTCACCATGTTTTGTAATACCTTATATTTTCTCCCAATAAGTAATTCGGAAATATTGTTTACCTGCAGAAGGCGGAGTGTTACATTCCTTTACTGTTTCTTCAATTTAAAACTGAGTTGGTATCAATATTGCAACCTTGATACAAATATTAGTATTCTGCATGTACTTCCTCATTTACTTTCCAGTTTTACACAAATGAGTTCAGTGCCCTTGTAAAAATGTAGTCCTCTTAATACATTTCCAATTATTTGGAAGCGACTGCATTTTCCCTGAGTAAATCATTGTCTGAGTTTAAGATAAACACATTCAACACCATTCATTTTTCAAGTGCTGCATGTCTGGAGTCCAAGTGCTTAGACAGTGTGCACCAACTTAATCCAGAACTGGGCTGTATGGACGAGGACCAGTGTGCTTTCAAGTCTCTTCATCGCTTGTGCAGAGCTAGGCATGCCAAATGGAAAAACATTTTTTCCCTTTTCAGAGGTTTTATTGTTTGAAATGTAGTAGATGAACATGTAAGGATGTGATTTTTGGATGACAGTTCATAAAGCCTATTGATAGACACAATGTTGGGGTAAGTTCTGAGAAATGTTGTTTTTCTGTGATGAGTGGGTAAGCGGATTGTGGTGACGAAGAGTTGTTTTTCTTCTCATTGTGCTGTGCGGTTTAGGGCTCCGGATCCACGCCGGACACTTGTTCCACCACAGCATTTTCCCACCAGCTTTGGGGTCACCGCATGGTGTTGTGGTGTTACTGACACTGGGACTTGGTATTTTTATAAGTTCCTGGTCAATTAAATTCAGGATACGAAGAGTCAGGCTTTCTGTGTTGTCCTGTGCCTGTGCCAAAGCCCTCTTCCTTCCTGGTAAAGGTTAGACAAATAGGGCACCATCATGATGACCGCAGGATGGGCTGGCTCATGGCCAGCGGTGAGGGACGCCTGAGCTTCCTGCACGCTGTAAGGTGAGGACCTGTCTTTGGTTATCATTCAAAAGGAAGCAGGTATTTGAGGTGTTATATCCTCCTGTCTGCCCCAAATGGAGACGTGTTGGTCCCCAGACATGACGCCTCTTTGAATGCAAAAGGAACTGTATGTTTTAGTCCCACCTCATCTCCTTCTGAATGATTCAAAGAGAAAAAATAGTTTTATCTTGTAAAAGTGCCTAAAAGTAAGAGGTATCGATGCTCAGATTATGAGACCTTCTTATTAAAAGCAATTGGAATTATATAAACCTTTGTGTGGGTGGCTCAGAAAGTCATCTGCATATTTTACCTTCTTAGATTTGGGACAAGTGATTTATTCTCAGCCAAGGCAATGACAAGTTGCAAGTTGGCCAATACTAAATATGTGATAACAGAGCAACGGGCTGCCTGTCAATTACTGGCTAATAAGAACTTCACCGACACCACCTGCAGACCTCCAGCAGCGCCTCCTCATTCCCTGACAATTTTGCTCATCTGCTCAAGAAATTCTAACATATTCTACATTCTGTCTTCCAACTTAAAAAAAATATTCTTTGCTAAGAATATTTTGGCAATCAGATGCTCTTCAAAAAACAACAAAAATATCCAAGTGTTTATTTGCCTTACCTTCTGTTCTCTCCTCTTGTATATAGAGGGATGTACCGCTGTCACTATGGCTCTTGCAAATGGCTGTGAGTTCTTACGCTCTGACTTTGAACTCTGGGTGCTTGCCTGCTTGCCCTCTGTCTGATAGTGATGGGTCCTTCCACTGTGACATCATTCCAAAGCACTCTTCTCCAAGGTGGCTTTGTAACCTGTCAATGTTCTGGGACAAAGGGTCTCTAGTTAAATGCATTTGGGAAATAAATGCTGAGTTAAGTAAACTCTGTTGTTGCAGGATTTCCAAAAGTTGTCCTCGATTACTTTTTTCTTTCTTTCTTTCTTTTTTTTTTTTTTTTTTTTTTTTTTTGAGATGGAGTCTCACGCTGTTGCCCAGGCTGGAGTGCAATGGCGCTATCTTGGCTCACTGCAACCTCTGCCTCCCAGGCAGGTTCAAGCGATTCTCCTGCTTCAGCCTCCCGAGTAGCTGGGACTACAGGCTCACGTGACCACGCCTAGCTAATTTTTGCATTTTTAGTAGAGATGGAGTTTCATCGTGTTGGCCAGGATGGTCTCCATCTCTTGACCTCGTGATCTGCCCACCTTGGCCTCCCAAAGTGCTGGGATTACAGGTGTGAGCCACCGTAACCGGCTAGTCCTCGATTTCTCATAGGTGCGGAATGTCACCCTTTTCTAATCTTGCTGATTTCAGAAATCCCCTTTCAGGAGCATATCTCAAACATAGCTTGTGGAGCTAGAGTTCCACAGATACGCTTGAGGAAAGGCCAGCATCATACCGGGAAGGTTGTAGTGATGACTGCACCAAAACCTCACTTTCGTTGATATTAAACAAATGCCAGGCACTGCCGCAACTGTGGGCATTCCTTACTGAATCTCACAGGCCCCCTTTAAAAAAAGAAAATTAAACATAAGCATACTTTAAGTTAAAAGTAATTCTGAGTTTCTTTCTTTCTTTTCTTTTGTTTTTTGGGGCAGAGTTTCACTCTTGTTTCCCAGGCTGGAGTGCAATGGTGCGATCTCGGCTCACCGCTGCATCCTCCGCCTCCCGGGTTCAAGCAATTCTCCTGCCTCAGCCTCCCGAATAGCTGGGATTACAGGCATATGCCACCACGCCTGGCTAATTTTGTATTTTTAGTAGAGATGGGGTTTCTCCATGTTGGTTGGACTGGTCTCGAACTCCAGGTGATAAGCCTGCCTCGGCCTCCCAAAGTGCTGAGATTACAGGCGTGAGCCACCATGCCCAGCAGCTCTGAGTTTTAAAGCATCCTGTGGTGAGGTTTGTAGGCTCAGAATGAAGTGTGTATTTGTGAGTATTGAGTTTTCTTAAAGCATGCAGCTTAAGGACACATAGCTCTGGGGACCTGACTGTGCTGTGAAGTGCATACCTCACTAGAAATCATGGCCCCTGGTGTTTCTCTGGTCCTGGATTCTGAGCTGCTGAGATGGCATTTAGAACGTTTCTCCCTTTATATGCTACTCCGCCACTATGGGTGTAAAGAACACCTGAGTCCAGACCCCTGCAGAGTGCTTGCCACAAGCTTCCAGTATTTTCTGGTGTTGTCCTCTTTCTGATAAGAAACTAATTTTCATGCCCTCTGCTAAGCCCAAAATTAATCATTTATCCCCACGGGGCAGGTTTCTTATTTAATAAGGATTTCTTCTATGATAAATTCCTTTTACAAGAAAATTTATTTGTGAAGAAAGAAACAGATCACTTATGTGAAAAAATAAAAACCAAAATAAAAAATGATTTTGTATAAGCAATATCTATTCCTAACTATTGTTTAAAAATATGATTTGAGGCCAGGCGCGGTGGCTCATGCCTGTAATCCTAGCACTTTGGGAGGCCAAGGCGGGTGGATCAGCTGAGTTCAGGGGTTCGAGACCAGCCTGTCCAACATGGTGAAACCCCGTCTCTAGTCAAAATGCAAAAAAATTAGCCGGGTATGGTGGTGGGTGCCTGTAATCCTAGCTACTTGGGAGGCTGAGGAAGAAGAATCACTTTAATCTGGGAGGAGGAGGTTGCAGTGAGCCAAGATAGCACCACTGCACTGTAACCTGGGCAGTAAGAGTGAAACTGCATCTCAAAATATTTACATGTATATATGACTCGATGGCCAGGTGCAGTGGCTGACAACTGTAAGCCCAGCGAGCACTTTGGTAGGCTGAGATGGGAGCATCGCTTGAGCACAGGAGTTTGAGACCAGCCTGTAGTGAGACTTTGTCTCCACACACAAAAAAAAAAAAAAAAAAAAAATGAGGCAGGAGGATTGTTTGAGTCCAGGGGGTGGAGGCTGCAATGAGCTGTGATTGTGCCACTGCACCTGGCCTGAGTAACAGCAAGACCTGCCTCAAAAAAAAAAAAAAAAAAAGACTTGAATACTGCTTCATAATTTTGTATTCTTAAAAATGTGTTCACATTATCCTGATCAAGAATTCTTACAAAAAAAAAAAAAAAAAAGAATTGTTCTTACTGTAGTTGAAGAATGACAGCCCACATTGTTAAAAAAATCAAGTGATTTCAGCCAGTCTTTCCCATGACATATTGCTTCATAGTTACTGCCAGGTAGTGGCTTTCAGCAAAGTCCAAGTTTCTAAGAGTGGGCCTAGTAAAATTTAAAATATCTTTGGTAATGTTTCTTAAAATAATGAGCCTGTGGCCGGGCGCGGTGGCTCACGCCTATAATCCCAGCACTTTGGGATGCTGAGGCGGATGGATCACGAGGTCAAGAGATCGAGACCATCCTGGTCAACATGGTGAAACCCCATCACTACTAAAACTACAAAAAATTAGCTGGGCATGGTGGTGTGTGCCTGTAATCCCAGCTACTCAGGAGGCTGAGGCAGGAGAATTGCCTGAACCCAGGAGGCGGAGGTTGCAGTGAGCAGAGATCGCGCCATTGCACTCCAGCCTGGGTAACAAGAGCGAAACTCTGTCTCAAAAAAAAAAAAAATAATGAGCCTGTATGAGAAAAATTACCTTTGTTAAAATGAAAAGATTTTCCTAACCTTTGTGGGTAAGGCAGTCTTTGGAGAGAATATTTTGCGAGTGATACTAAATCAATGATTCTTGCAGAATATTGATCCCTTTCAAGGTCTTCATTAGTTGACATAGCAGTTTACATAGGAAGGACCAAAAGGGGCTAGGGAGGGCCGTAGACATTAGGCCTCGCTGGACCAATCAGCAGTGACTGACACAGCATGGTGGTGGCTGATGGGACAGGCAGTGGCTAGGGGAGTGAATCACGCTATTGATGCAACCGTGAGAACTCAAGCTTTGATACAAAGATTCTGAATGATTTTAAATATTTTCCCTAAAAACACTTTAAGACATACCATTATTTTTGTTTTGAAGGTAACTATGCCAACCTATGCTTAAAGGGAATTCTTAAATTTGGGGTTTGCTGGAGGGTTTCAATTTCTTCACAGTCTGCAGTGAATTATCGTCTTGACTGTGTGCCTTTTTCATAAAAGCATTTTACATTGTACTGAAAAGATTACATTCTTTTGGCTTTGGAAAAATATTTCCTGTTCAGTTGAAGCCATTAAAGCCTCTTAGCATTTCACATCTGGAAGCCTGTGCCTCCCGTCACCAGCAGAGTGAGTGTGGCGGCCTGGCTGGGCCCCCAGCCCCTGGACTTGTTTACTTCCTAAGCCTCAGCCTTGTGGGCTTCTGGGGAGTGAGGGGGTTCTGAGAGGGGGAGAGGAGCTTCCTTCCTCCTGGGGCAGGGCAGGATGGGGTGTGTGTGTGTGTGTGTGTGTGTGTGTGTGTGTGCGCGTGTGCGTGTGTGTGTGTGTGTGTTTATTCTTCCTGGGTTGGTGATGGAGGGGGCCTCCTCTTGGGTAATGAGTGGGGGTTTCTTTCTCCTGGGCTGGGGAGGAGAATCTTTCTTCCTAGTGAGTGTTGCATCCCCCCTCCTCCCTGCCTGCCTTAAGCAGCTCCTATTTTCATTCCCACCCAGTTTTCCAGAAAGCCAATCCAAACATCCGTGGAAGCGGGAAGTATCCCTCAGGGAAGAAAACGAATTTGAACAAAAATGCTGGGCAGCCTGGGGCCTTTGTGTGGGTTGGAGCTGCAGGCCTCAATTTGGCACCCCTTGTCCCTGTCTCCCAGGCTGGGTTGAGGGAAGGCCTGGGAGAGGTGGCCCTGGTGCCTGCTCTGTGGCTCTCCTTCCTGGGGACTCAGGGGACTACGTCCTGCTTTCAATCTTTAAAAGGGAAACAAGCCTCTGTGTGCCACGTGACTTTATGAGCATTAAGCGCTCCCCCAGTTTGCTGTGGTCTGGGAGGGTTAATTTATGTGGCCTCGGGGACCCTGCTCTCCAGAGGTGGACCTGATGCTGCACCCATTCTCAGGATCATGGAGCTGGGCTGTGTCTGCTGATCCTGGTGGCTTCAGTGCTGAGAACACTCCCTGTTCCTGTGGCCTTTTGGGTGGCCAGCCACTAAAGCTCTGGGGCAGAGGGTATCCTGGGGTACAGCCCACTGAGTTCTTTGAGGGAGTCCAACAGGCCCCGAAGCATAACTTACTGGGGAAACGATTTCGTGGTGTGGAAGGAGCAAAACATTCATTGCATTTCTCCTGATCACATGTGACCAGAAATGATGCCAGGCAATCCTGGGCCGCCTGCAGGAATAAGGTAGGAGCTTCTCTGGGTCCCTGAGCAGCCAGGCCTCAGGCCTGATGGTCTTGGGTGAGGTGCCCCCTCCCTGCAAACCCAAATGACCACAGTGTCTTCGCACCCCCCTGGTAGGTGAATTCACAAGGGGCCAAGGTCAGCATCTTCATGGGGCTGGTTAATCATGCTCTTCTGTTGAACTTGCATCCTCGCCGCAGGAGACGGGTGGTCCAGATCTGACAAACGTCTTTCCCAGAACACAGGGCCAGCAACAGAGAGTGACAATCAAAGCCAGATCTCCACTTGCCCCTTAACACTGGAGTTCCTCGGTGTGTTTTGAGAGTTAGCTATTGAAGTTGGTTTTGTGGGAGGAGCATGCGGTACGCATGTGGGCCCCAAGGTGGAAGCAACCCTCTCTCCACCTTGTTTTTCTTTTTCTTTTTTTTTTTTTTAAGACGGAATCTTACTCTGTCGCTGAGTCTGGGGTACAGTGGCATGATCTCGGCTCACTGCAACCTCCACCTCCCAGGTTCAAGTGGTTCTCCTGCCTCAGCCTCCCGAGTAGCTGGTATTACAGGTATGCAGCACCATACCCAGCTAATTTTTGTATTTTTAGTAGAGACGAGCTTCACCATGTTGGTCAGGCTGGTCTCGAACTCCTGACCTCGTGATCTGCCCGCCTCTGTTTCCCAAAGTGCTGGGATTACTGGTGTGAGCCACTGCAACCGGCCTGTTTTTCTGAATTTCTTTGAACATTCAGTGAATCTTTTTTTAGACTGTGGGAAGCCACTTGCCCAACTAGTTGAAACAAATAGCAGTTTGAACAGAGAGCTCAGTTGAACAACCACCCAAATGGACTAAGTGCTTTGGATGGGAAAAGGATGGGAAGGGGTCTTCATAGTGGGCTGGGGAGGGCGGGGGAGCTGTGTGGTACTCCGCATGCCCCAGCTGCTTTCATTGTTGTGAGTTGTGGGGGGTGACTGCTCTGAGACAGAGTTGAGGTGTGAGTTAGGGGGTCCTGCAGGACAGAGGATGTGGCCCACATATGCTTATCCTATCTTAGGCAGAACACAGGACTCAGTGTTCCCCAGAGTCCTTGCCCTTGTGTTTTGGGGCTCCAGAAAGGCTTCAGGAGTGATGGGTGCATTTGAGATGGGTCTTGAGGATGGACAGGCAGAGAGAGCCCTACAGCGGGGCCATAAGACACCCTGAGTGTTACAGGGGAGGGACCTTGGATTTATTTATTTATTTATTTTTGAGACAGCTTCACTCTTGTAACCCAGGCTAGAGTGCAGTGGTGCAATCTCAACTCACTGTACCCTCTGCCTCCCAGGCTCAAGCGATTCTCCTGCCTCAGCCTCCTGAATAGCTGGGACTACAGGCACGCACCACCATGCCTGGCTAATTTTTGTATTTTTAGTACAGGCGGGGTTTCACAACGTTGGCCAGGCTGGTCTCGAACTCCTGACCTTTGGCGATCCTCCTTCACAAAGTTCTGGGATTACAGGTGTGAGCCACTGTGCCTGGCCTGACCTGGTACTTTTTTTTTTGAGACGGAGTTTCGCTCTTGTTACCCAGGCTGGAGTGCAATGGCACGATCTCGGCTCACTGCCACCTCCGCCTCCTGGGTTCAGGCAATTCTCCTGCCTCAGCTTCCTGAGTAGCTGGGATTACAGGCACG
>NW_022437020.1:7019431-7020392 GCF_009761245.1 Sapajus apella | reverse complement strand
GAGATCACACCACTGCACTCCAGCCTGGGCAATTCTCCTGCCTCAGCTTCCTGAGTAGCTGGGATTACAGGCACGCGCCACCGTGCCCAGCTAATTTTTTGTATTTTTAGTAGAGACAGCGTTTCACCATGTTGACCAGGATGGTCTCGATCTCTTGACCTTGTGATCCACCCGCCTTGGGCTCCCAAAGTGCTGGGATTACAGGTGTGAGCCACTGCGCCTGGCCCCTGGTACTTTTAAATGGCATTTGAACTTGGTAAAGGGAACTGTTTTAATTGGGTCAGTAGCACAATCTGATTGTTTTACACTGATTTTGAAATCAGACCTGGGCCCATGACCCAGTGTTGCCCTTGCTGGCCAGGCATTAGCGTCTAGATGCCTCAGTTTCCTCTTCTGTAAGTGAGGTAAGCAGGATTCCGTGAGATCATGGATGTGGAGTTCTCGGCATCTTGTTGGCAACTGGAGCCCGAAAAACATCAGCTGCTTTTGTTATTTTAATTGGTGATGGGGGAGGGCAGATGGATGGATGGACGGATGGCTGGCTGGATGGATGGGGCAGGTAGTTGTTAGGAGATGCTGAGGGCCTGGCGCAGTGGCTCACGTTCGTAACCCCAGCACTTTGGGAGGCTGAAGTCGGTGGATCACTTGATTTCAGGAGTATGAGGCCAGCCTGGCCTGGCCAACATGGTAAAACCCTGTCTCTACAAAAAACAAAAGCAAAAAACCACCACCAACAACAACAGATATTGTCTGGGCATGGTGGCTTGCGCCTGTAGCCCCAGCTGCTCAGGGGGCTGAGGTGGGAGGAGCCCTGGAGCCTGGGAAGTTGAGGCTGTGGTGAGCTGAAATCGTACCACTGCACTCCAGCCTGGGTGACAGAGTAAGACCCTGTCTCGTGGCCGGGCGCGGTGGCTCAAGCCTGTAATCCCAGCACTTTGGGAGGCCGAGGCGGGTGGATCAC
>NW_022437020.1:6961554-7019331 GCF_009761245.1 Sapajus apella | reverse complement strand
AAAAAAAAAAAAAAAAAAAAAAAAAAAAAAAGACCCTGTCTCAAAAAAGAGAAAGAAAAAAAGATGCTGAGGCTCTGAGCTAAGGGATGAATGTCAGTGCGATAGAGAGGCGATGCAGGCTCTGTTTGGTCTTTATGGCAGATCTGAGTGGTCCCTGAGTAAGGAACTAGGGTGCCATTGTGGATCCATCTGGCTCCCAAGCTGTGCACTGGGGGCCAGTCAGAAGTAGGGAAGGCCTGTAGGTTCAGTTCAGGCCAGGGGGCTGGAAGAATGTGAAAATGTGTTTACTCGGCTATTTATTTACCACTCTGCATGCCCATGATGTTTTCACCCTGGAAAGTGAGGGACAAGGAGGCTGGGCTTCTACAGAGGCTGTGTCTTGGTCCACAGAAGCTCTTTTTTTTTTGAGACAGAGTTTTGCTCTTGTTACCCAGGCTGGAGTGCAATGGTGCGATCTCTGCTCACCGCAACCTCCGCCTCCTGGATTCAGGCAATTCTCCTGCCTCAGCCTCCTGAGTAGCTGGGATTACAGGCACGCACCACCATGCCCAGCTAATGTTTTGTATTTTTAGTAGAGACGGGGTTTCACCATGTTGACCAGGATGGTCTCGATCTCTTGACCTCATGATCCACCCGCCTCGGCCTCCCAAAGTGCTGGGATTATAGGCGTGAGCCACCGCACCCGGCCTCACAGAAGCTCTTAACATGCGCCCGGCCTCACAGAAGCTCTTAACATCCTCCAAAGTTAGGAGCCTTCCCCTCCAGGAACTACTCCCAGCAGTGAGATTCTTCCTAGGCATACTTGGTGGACTGAAGACTTGCCACTTTTTGCAGTCTTTGATTCCAGAAAAGTGATTGGCAGGGGGAACGGCGCTTCAGAAATAAGCGGGGGAAGCTGCTTTTCCACAAGGGGCTCGATGTGGGCGTTTACGTCCAGGCTTATCTTAGAGGAGGAGGAGGAGGAGGAGGAGGAAGAGGAGGCAGTTGCTGCAGCAACCTCCTTCCCCTATGGGATGCTCAAGAGGTGAATCGGAGGCTGAGGTGGGGTCCACAGATTGGGGATACAGCCTCATCCCCACTTGGGGACATGCCAGCTAGAATTGTTGGTCACTGCAGAGTGGGAAACTGATTGCTGCTTCTCAGCTGAAATTGGATGCTATCAATTTTGTTTGAGCTGGCTGGGTGCGGTGGCTCATGCCTGTAATCCCTGCACTTTGGGATTCTGAGGCAGGTGGATCACTTGAGGTTAGGAGTTCAAGACCAGCCTGGCCAACATGGTGAAACCCCGGCTCTACTAAAAATACAAAATCTAGCCAGCCATGGTGGTGCACACCTGTAGTCCCGGCTACTTGGGAGGCTGAGGCACGAGGGTCACTTGAACCCTGGAGGCCGAGGTTGAAGTAACCGAGATCACACCACTGCACTCCAGCCTGGGCGACCGAGCAAGACTCTGTCTCAAAAAAAAAAAAAAAAAAAAAAAAAAAAAAAAATTGTCTGAGTATTCAAGGATATAATTTTTCCCCAAAAGTAAGGTGAGAGTAAAGAGACGCAGAGGAAGAGTTGAAGAATAACCAGCACATTAATATGTATGCTCGCCCATCTGTGTATGGATGTGTAGTTTTAGAATTCATACTAGCAGTGTTCTTACAGAGTCTTACAAAGAGTAGCCCAATTAAAGCAGAAGAATTGGCACAATCTCATGAACTTTCATGGCCAATGTAAGCTAGCAAAATAATAACTCAAGCTGGATTTTGACAAAGTTATCAAGCTCTATACTGCTAGTCTCATGCTCAGGGTTCCAGCGTGTCTACATTGGCTCTCGGCTGACTCTACAGCTGTCTAAGGGGGCTCTCACTTCATCTCCTTGGGGTTGAGGCCAACCCTGCCATCAGGAATGTCCACTATGTTCTTTGGTACCTTCTGCTGTGCTGCTGTTTTTTTTAAGTTTTTAAAAAGATAGGTGAGCCAGACATGTTGCAATGTGCCTATAGTCCCAGCTACTTCAGAGGCTGGGGTGAGACGATTACTTGAGCCCAGGAGTTCAAGTCCAGCCTGGGCAACATAGCCAGATCCTATCTCTAAAAAAATAAAAATTTAAAAAAATGGGTAAACATGGCTGGGCGTGGTGGTTCAAGCCTGTAATCCCAGCACTTGGGAGGCCAAGGTGGGTGGATCACTTGAGGTCAGGAGTTCGAGACCAGCCTGACCAACATGCTGAAACCCTGTCTCCACTGAAAATACAAAAATTAGCCCGGCGTGGTGGTGCACGCCTGTTGTCCCAGCTACTCGGGAGGCTGAGGCAGGAGAATTGCATGAACCCAGGAGGTGGGGACTGCAGTGAGCTGAGACCATGCCACTGCACTCCAGCCTGGGTGACAGAGTGAGACTGCACCTCCAAAAAAAAAAAAGAAAAGAAAAAAATAGGTGAACATAATTTTTTAAGCAAGCGTTCACTTTTTAAACAACTTCTCAAGAAATAAGTTACTTTCATTTCACAAAAGAGTTAAACTAGTGTCCCTTCTTGCCTCTTTGACGCCAGCAGGTGTGTACCCAGTAGATGTTTTGGACGATGACCCTGACGCGCATCGGAAAGCGGCCCTGGCTTGCTACGCCTCACTTGGGGAAGGAGCTGGGGCCTCGTCCGAGGTTTTCTGTCTTCCCACTGGGGAGCAGGTAAGTATGATCTTTCTTGGCAAAGAGCTCTGTAAAATCTAATTTACAGAGTAGAATGTTATTGAAAGAATATGATAGATGAAAAGAAAGCCCTTCTGGAGTGAATATTAGAGTAAGCACACCCTGAGAAGAAGAATGAATCATGCATGGGGATTCTGGAGTCCAGAACTGCCAGGCAGTGAGCCAGACAGCCTGTGTGAATGTCTACTGCTCACTTACTAGCTGTGTGACTTTGAGCAAGTGTCTTAATCCCTCTGGCCTTGGTAGTGTCATCTCTAGACCTGGGACAGTAACAATACATACCCTATAGTGTTGTTATGAGATACTGTGTGTGTTGCCCAGCTCCCTCAGTTTCCCCATTTGTAAATGAGAGGATTAGTTGGTCTTCAGTTTCCAAGGTTTGATTCAGTCCCAAAACTTTGTGATTTGGAATGAAGTGATACCAATTTTGATTTTTAGCACTGATAAAATTCTATGCATTGTGAGTAGGGACTGGAAAGAAACAGAGAGAAATGAAAAGCATTTGTTAGAACAGTAAGATTGTGGGTGAAATATTAAAATTGTGTTACTTTTTTTTGTTTGTTTTTGAGACAGAGTCTCACTCTGTTGCCCAGGCTGGAGTGCAGTGACGTGACCTTGGCTCACTGCAACCTCCGCCTCCCGGGTTCAAGTGATTCTCTTGCCTCAGACTCCTGAGTAGCTGGGATTACAGATGTAGGTGTATGCCGCCACACCCAGCTAATTTTTGTATTTTGAGTAGAGACGGGACTTCATCATGTTGGGCAGGCTGGTCTCGAACTGCTGACCTTGTGATCTACCTGCCTTGGTTTCCCAAAGTGCTGGGATTATAGGCGTGAGCCATGCGCCCGGAGAGAATTGTGTTACTTTTAAGATCATTATTTCCCTCCCTGCAGTAAGTAAAGAGTATATGTAAATCTTGGGTAACACCTACGTCAGTGCCCCCCCCTTTTTTTTTCAGATTTGAGGCTGATCTGTTGAAAGAGACAGTCTTCTTGTTTTATATGGATACAATTTCACTCCTACCAGATACCGTTACCTGGGGGGCAAAGCTGCTTAAGAAAGACAGGGTTTTATTTCATTGCACTGAAGTTGTTCCTGAGGCAATGAGAACAATGACTTGTACAGTTAATTGTATGGCTTCCTTGAGATTTTGGAGATACTAGCTCGCAGTCACTCCCAGAAGAATCCAGCACTCATTGGTGATCAAAAGCCTCCACTTTTTTGATCTGCAGAGGGAGGTCCTGGTCCTCACACGCTCCCATCGCCCCCTAGTGGCCGTTAAGCAAAAAAGGCAAACGCTAGTTCAAGGCTAGGGGCTTAATGAGCCAGGATGGTGAGGGGCAGGGTGGCATGGAGTGTGGGGGTGCTAGGTCATCTCAGAAGTGGGTAGAATAACAAGAGTTAGCCCTGAAGTACATTAGGAGGCAGTTTCTATCATCTGCTTTTATTTCACATGTATTTATGGATTACATTACTTTCACCCCACCCCAATATGTAGTATGCTCAGTGAGTGAAGAATTTTAGTGTTATTAGCGAAAACATAAGACAGCTACTAAAATTAAGTTGTTTTAATGTGATAGAAATGTGAAATGACTATATACCTATCTGCTTTTTCACTTTCTAAAAAAAGAAAGTTTCAGCTGGGCGTGGGGGGCTTACACCTGTAATCCCAGCACTTTGGGAGGCCAACGTGGGCAGATCACCTGAGGCCAGGAGTTCAAGACCAGCCTGGCCAATATGGTGAAACCCTGTATCTAATAAAAATACAAAACAAATTAGCAAGATATGGTGGCGGGCGCCTCTAATCCTAGCTACTCGGGAGACTGAGGCACGAGAATCTCTTGAACCCGGGAGGCAGAGATTGCAGTGAGCTGAGATCATGCCACTGTACTCCAGCCTGGATGACAGAGCAAGACTCTGTCTCAAAAAGAAAAAAAGAAATGGGAATTGTCTTCTGCCATTTAGGATGTTGAAATAGTCTAATTTGGAATGATATTGGACCTCCTTATTACTTTTCTAAGGTTTAACTTTTCTTTTTGAATGCAAAGAAGTTTTTTGAAACAAAAAGATAAAGAAGTGGTTTGAGGATATGTCATGTCATTTCACTTTGGTCCTAAAAATATTTCCTTTTGACAATTAACTCCTTTTTCAGTCTTGAAATTGTCCTGTCACATTGAAAATACAATAATATTAATACTTGTCAATTTTTCTGATTATAAAACAGTACATGCTCATCGTTTAATATTTAGGAACTGTTACAGAGGATAGAGAAAATAAAATCACCCATAGTTAACTGCTGTGAACATTTTAATGTGTTTGCTTTTGGCTTTTGTATTTTTGCAATTCCTAAGAAATAGGTGAGATCACTTTCTGAATACAATGTGGTTTGTAATAAGCATCTTTCTTTTTCTTTTTCTTTCTTTCCTTTTTTTTTTTTTTTTTTTGAGAGAGAGGGTCTCTCCGTTGTCCAGCCTGTAGTACAGTGGTGTGATTACGGCTCACTGCAGCCTCTACCTCTCAGGCTCCAAGTGATCCTCTCACCTCAGCTTCCCAAGTAATTGGTACTCCAGGCATGTGTCACCACATCAGCTAATATTTTATTTCTTGTAGAGGTAGGGTCTCACTATGTTGCCCAAGCTGTTTTCAAAGTCTTGGGCTCAAGTGACGACTGAGGCCTCCCAAAGTGTTGGGATTATAGGCATGAGTCATTGCACTCAGCTATCTTTCCATGTTGATCCAATGCTTGGTAAATGTTGGGTTTAATGGCCTGTAACAGCTAGCTTGTGGATGAACCATGTTGCACACAAACTCTTTGGGAGGGCCAGCTTGGGAACTCTTCATTAAAGTGATGCCAAAGACTGAGAAGCACCAAGACATTTATAAGGTGCAGGATTTGTTAAGAAATTGTTGTCTGAAACTGTGGAGGCCTGCTATCAACTTTTAACAAGCAGCCTGCCTGCCTAGCTTAGCCAACGTGTTCTTTTGTAATTTTCTTATACCGTCCTTGGTTTTCTTTTCTTTTCTTTCCTTTTTCTGAGACGGAGTCTCGCTCTGTCACCAGGCTGGAGTGCAGTGGTGTGATCTTGGCTCACTGCAGCCTCCTCCTCCCAGGATCAAGCAATTCTCCTGCCTCAGCCTCCCCAAGTAGCTGGGACTACGGGTGAACATCACCACGCCCAGCTAATTTTTGTATTTTTAGTAGAGACGGGTTTCACCATGTTGGCTGGGATGGTCTCCATCTCTTGACCTCATGATCCACCTGCCTCGGCCTCCCAAAGTGTTGGGGTTACAGGCGTGAGCCACTGCACCTGGCCTGTCCTTGGTTTTCAGAACAGACTTGGTACCAGAGCACATTGACCTTTTTGTCTGATGACCACAAAGGGGACTTTGGATCTAGGTACTTGAGAGAAGGCTCTCGGGCATCTCAGTATTAGAGATACTGGTTCCTCTCTCATATAACAAACAGGTGCCCAGAGTTGAGCTTTTCTGTCCCAGGGCTGACAGGGAGCCTGGACTGGGCCTGTAGGGACCAAAGAACGTGTGCATTTCTCTTTCTTTTCTTTTCTTTCGAGACAGGGTCTCACTCTGTTGCCCAGTGCAGTGGTGCAATCTTGGCTCACTGCAACCTCTGCTTCCCAGGCTCAAGCGATTCTCCTGCTTCAGCCTCCCGAGTAGCTGGGATTATAGGCACATGCCACTACCACCTGGCTAATTTTTGTATTTGTAGTAGAGATGGGGTTTCACTATGTTGGCCAAGCTGGTCTTGAACTCCTGACCTCAAGTGATCCAACCGCCTTGCCTCCCAAAGTGCTGGGATTACAGGCATGAGCCACTGCGCCCAGCCAAAGGTGTGCATTTCTTGAGACTGCTTGCTGGACTGAGCCAGGGCATCCTGAGTGGCATCCCGGTGGAGGCAGGCATGTCCCAGGCTGTGTCCATATAGTGGCCTCCGGGGCCCTGGGAGAAGAGCTGGACCCAAGGTGGGCGGATTGGGATCCAGAAGGCGGTAGGAAGTGTTTGGAAGGGAGAGCTGAAGGTCGATTGGCCAACAGGTAGGAGCCTAGGTCGATATGTGTGGCTAGATGGACATGTGGACATGGGGAAGAAAAGATGCGCTGGGCGGGAGATGAGAGAAGACCTTTTTGAAATTCCCTGTGTGTTTAGCTCAGCATGGGTAAGGTTTCCATTCTTGTGGTGCCTGTGTTCTGTCAAATTAAGCCCATGTTCTGTGCAACAGAGTTCTTTCAATGCACACTGTGCTAATTAATGTTAAGTAACTTCCCATGCCCATATTATGATGAAATAACAAAATAGTCATTTTGTGATTTTTTCAGGTGAAACTTGAAGCTTCATCTGTTTACTTTTGCACTGTGCACCGTGATGAACCTCAACACAAGATACTGGTTTTGGTTAATCCCCAGGACACAAAAACAGGTTGGTGTTTATTAATGGATTTTAAAAACAGGCATCTTGACTTCAGCATATACAATGGATGGAATCAAATCCCCAGGAGATGATGGTTGTGCTCATAGGCCAAACTTGGAAGAACATGAAAGCAGAACTGATTTATTTTCAGCTTTTAGGGATCCAACAGTGCATTCGTATTTCTGTTTATTCAATATATAAATATATATATATTTTAGACAGTCTTGCTCTGTTGCCCAGGTTGGAGTGCAATGGTGTGATCTCGGCTCACTGCAACCTCTGCCTCCTGGGTTCAAGCAATTCTCCTACCTCAGCTTCCTGAGTAGCTGGGATTACAGGCACATGCCACTACCACCTGGCTAATTTTTGTATTTGTAGTAGAGATGGGGTTTCACTATGTTGGTCAGGCTGGTCTTGAACTCCTGACCTGAAATGATCCTCCTTGCCTTGGTCTCTCAAAGTGCTGGGATTACAAGTGTGAGCCACCTCATCTGGCCTATATATTGATTTTGTATTAAAGACACAAGAACTGCCTCTTGCCCACAGCGGCCATCCTTGGAGCTGCTTTTGAGGGTGATGTTTGCTGTTCTTATGAGCAACAGTGCACAGAATTGGAAGCACTGGGTAGGGTCCTTTTGTTGGAGTGTCACCATGGCCCTGTGCAGCCAGGGGACCATTCTCATCCCCCACATTCAGACAAGGACATGAGGTCTCTGAATGGTCGAGTAACTGGCCTAAGACCACACAACTAGGGCCTGGTAGGGTTTTTTTGCAAGGTGATGATTGGGTGGGGTTTTGTCTCTGGTCGTGAAGTTCAGTCGTCTGTAACTCATTCATTCTTCCTCTGTGTATGGAAAGACCATTTGTGGCTGGCTTTCAGATCCTCAGAGTGAGTCCTTTGGAGACGAGGCACCACAAGCCTCCACGGCATCTGGGGCAGGGTCCTGGGGGCCATTGGCAGTGGGCAGTGTAAGGTGGGGTGCAGCCCGTCCATGCTCCCTAAGAAAAGGTGAAGCAACCCGTTTCAGTGAGGGATCTCAATTTAATTTGAATCCTATGCACACATTTTCTCCTCTATTCTACCTGTATTTTTTCTTGTATTTTGTAGATCTCTTACAATGACTGTGTATTGCTTTCCTAATAAGAAATAATAATAATACATCTTAATTGGTGACATGGCTTGGCTGTGCCCCTACCCAAATCTCATCTTGAATAATTCCCAGGTGTTGTGGGAAGGACCTGGTAGGAGATAATTGAATCATGAGGGGAGTTTCCCCCATACTGTTCTCGTGGTAGTGAATAGGTCTTACAGATCTGATGGTTTTATTTTTTTATTTTTTGGGGGGCATGGAGTTTCACTCTTGTCACCCAGGCTGGAGTGCAGTGGCACTATCTTGGCTCCCTGCAGCCTCCACCTCCCGGATTCAAGCGATTCTCCTGTCTCAGCCTCCCGAGTAGCTGGCATTACAGGTGCGTACCACCATGCTCAGCTAATTTTTTCCTTTTTAGTAGATACGGGGTTTCACCATGTTGGCGAGGCTGGTCTTGATTTCCTGACCTTAGGTTATCCACCTGCCTCGGCCTCCCAAAGTGCTGGGATGACAGGCGTGAGCCACCACTCCTGGCTGATCTGATGGTTTTATTGGCTTTTGGTTGGCTCTCATTCTCTCTTGCCTGCTGCCATGTAAGACTTGCCTTTTGCCTTTTACTGTGATTGTGAGGCCTCCCAAGCCATGTGGAACTGCGAATCCATTAAACCTCTTTTTCTGTGCAAATTACCCTGTCTCAGGTAGGTCTTTATCAGCAGCGTGAAAATGGACTAATACTATTGGTCAGCTCTCCTTCGATGATGTGGTGTCTGGTGAAGTTTGTGGTTATGGGCCTTTTACTATATCTGCAAAGGGGAGGAGGGGGAGCTCATTCAGCTTCCATCTTCCTTAGAAATAGACTTTTCCTGTCACCCGCATGTCTGTCTGGGACCTGTACTCAGAGGATGCCCCGCTTGGTGCGTGTGGCAAAGCTCAAGGTGAGGTCTCTGGGGCAGGCTATTTTGCAACGTCCTCAAGGCCTCTGTCTCTGCTGAATGTGAAAGTCGAGTGTGCTTAGCTAGCTGTGTGGGAGTTTTCAGCGTGCTAGCAAATCCTCCTCGTTGCTTCAGGGCTGGAGGCAGCTGAGATGTGTGTGAGCGCTTTCTGTCAAGTTTCAAGGTGTCTCCTACCTCCGTCTGGTGGAGCCTTGGCTGTTGTGAGCGAAGAGGCTGTGAGAACCTCAGGCCTTTGATCTTACCTTGGATCTGTGACTCCACCACCAAGTCGCTGAAAGTTAACAAGATGTACCCACATGAACCTTTCAGTGCACAGATTGTCAAAAACTCTAAGAATATTGTTTGCCCATTTTAAGAAAATGCTCACAAATCAGCTGCCCCACTACCCCCTTTTTAGGCATTTAACAATATTCTGGTTATAGGTCTTTAACTACAATTTGCATAATGTAAACATATGACTGACTCTTATAAATCTGTTTCTCATTTGTATTGGACTTAATTTTTTTTTTGTTTTCAAGAATGTACTATAATAAATATTCATAAACTCCAAGACATCTCACTATGGACCCTTCGTTATATATAATAGCACTTTAAATAACATTTCGAAATGTTTTCCTACTGCTGTGGGCTCAGTTGTGTTGGCTGTGATTTTGCATGGTTTCAAAAACAGCACTCAGGTGTTCCTGGAGCCCCAAGCTCTTCAATCTGGGATTTGGAAGCACACATGAGTTCTTTCCCAAACACATCACACACTTCCAGAGCATGTCTTGTGGCTTGAAGCATGTGGACTGTACAACAGCCGATGGTATCAGGGACCCTCTTCACAGCTTTGACAAATGTGTCACCTCGCCTCTTTGCTTAGCTGTGACCGTGGAGAATGCTATCGCTGCTTCCTTTGTCACTTTCTTGGAGAAGTTATATTTGTGAAGGCCGTGCATGTTTGTTTGTTTCAATGGAAGATGAAGGAATCAGAAGCTGTTTGGTCAGCCCTGGGTATGAGTGAATTATTGATAAGGTGGTTGAATCCATCACAGTAACTTCCAATAACTCCGCAAGCAAATGAAAAACATCCTGGAATTGTGAATTCCCCGGTGGCAAGTGGTCATCGTTTGTGGCCGTCTGCCATCACGATGTAAGTAGTGACGCTTTCCACGTTTCCCCTTTAAGAAACTGTGACAGCACTTTCCATAGATCAGGGCTGAGAAGCAGGTGCCCTTGTCCCCGTGGCTCCTGGGGGGTTCTTTCTGGATGCTTCTCTGGACAGAGGCTGGTTTATGTCCTTTGACGGGACATGGCTGAAGGCTGCCAGGAACCTCCTTTCCTAGGTTGCTTCTGTGCCTGCCAAGGGCTCCAGCTTTCACTTATGCCTCCTTATTTGTTACTTCATTTCCCCTTGTTTTGTTATTCTCATTTGCTATTAATGGATCTCAAATGTTTACAAAGATGAAAAAACTTTTCTCATCAAAAAACTTGTGGCCTTTTTCTGATCTTCGGTGTAAAATCAAAACTACTCCTCCTAGCCTTCCAGATTGACATCAGATGATGACCTTCAGCTTCTCGGTTTCTTCCTGTGTCCGGCGCAGCGTAGTAGGATGAACATGAATTTTGGCGCCAGATGGAACTGACTTGGAATCCTGGCTCTACCAACTGATTGGCAGAGGGATAAGTTATATAACCTCTTTGAGCATCAGTTTTATTGTTGGCACAATGGGAACAGCTTCCCTACTTCACAAGACAGGTGTGAGAATGAAATGATTTATGGCGGGAAATCTGATGCATTGGACCATCCCAGGGCAGAGCCCAGGCATGAAATCTGCAAGACTCCCAGTCTCCTTCAGGAAGTGCACCCTGGCTCGTTCCTCCTCTGTCTTTGCGTGTTGTGTTAGAGATGCATGGATTTCAGAGTTGGGCCTGTTTGGTGGAGCTTCTGGTGGAGGTTTGGCAGTTGGAATCACCACCCTGGCAGATTCTGCTTGGGGACTTGCCCAGCGACAAGCTTAGTCTGTTTTTGAACTACTCTTCTTGGATTCTTTTTTTTTGAGACAGAGTTTCACTCTTGTCACCCAGGCCGGAGTGCAGTGGTGCGATCTCAGCTCACTGCAACCTTCGCCTCCCAGGTTCAAGTGATTCTCCTGCCCCAGCCTCCCGAGTACCTGAAATTACAGGCATCCGCCATCACACCCAGCTAATTTTTGTGTTTTTAGTAGAGACAGGGTTTTACCATGTTGGCCAGGCTGGTCTTGAACTTCTGACCTCAAGTGATCCACCCCCTCGGCTTCCCAAAGTGCTGGGATTACAGGTGTGAGCCCCTGCACCTGGCTTCTTCTTGGATTCTTACTAATCGTCAGAAAGTTCTTCCTTATGCTGATCCAAACTGTCTCCTTTTATAAATGTCATGCCGTCCATCCAAAAGCCTCAATTGATCAGGGATGGGCTAGAAGGGATGTGTCTCAAAGCCCTCTGGATAAAGTGACAGTAGCTCTCATTAGTTCAGCCTTAAGGCAGGCATGATATGGCGCGAATGGGAGGATAGGTCCAGCTCAATTATAGCTGAGTTTTCTTTGGTGCTGCTCAGGCTGCAACTGAAGCAAACAGCACTTATCCCTGGAGAGTAGCGGGGATGATAGATGAGAGGACTCAAAACCTTTTGAGCAATGCTCGAGGAAACTAGGGCCATTTCACTTTAGGGAAAGAACGCAGGGGTCTAGAAACTCATGGTTTGAAAGGGTGTTGAAGTCATTAGGTCCAGTGTTTTCCAAGATGATTTTAAGGACGTGCGGCTCAATTTCACAAGGAGAAAAACGATGATCTTTTGGGTTTTAATTTTTAGTATTTTGAGGAAAATGTTTTTGCTTCCTGCCAATATGCCTTTAGAGCTTGAATAACACTTTTTTTTTTTTCTTTTTTTGAGATGGAGTCTCCTGCTGCTGCCCGAGCTGGAGTGCAGTGGCGCCATCTCCCCTCACTGCAACCTCTGCCTGCCGGGTTCAGGCAATTCTCCTGCCTCAGCCTCCCGAGCAGCTGAGATCACAGGCGCATGCCACCATGCCCGGCTACTTTTTTTGTATTTTTAGTAGAGCCAGGATTTCACCATGTTGGTCAGGCTTGTTTCAAACTCCTGACCTTGTGATCTGCCTTGGCCTCCCAAAGTGCTGGGATTACAGGTGTGAGCCAACGTACCCGGCCACATTCTCATTTCTCTTGGGAACCCAGGAGTGGGATTAATGGTTGAATCATATGGTAGTTGTGTTTAACCTTTTGAGGACCTGCTGCACTGTTTTCCAAAGCCGCTGCAGCATTTTGTATTTCCTTCAACAATGTTTGAGGATTCCGATTTTTCTACCTTCTTTGAGACTCTATCTCAAAAAAAAAAAAAGAACTATTTCTAATTTTTGCTATTTTAAAATCGGGTTATTTGTCTTTTTAGTGTTGAGTTGTGATGAGATTTAAAATTTAGTCTTTATTTATATATTCTGGGTACAAATTCTTTGATAGATACGTGATTTGCAAAATTTTTCTCCCATGCTTTGGGTTGCCTTTTCACTTTCTTGGTGGTATCATTTGAAGCACAAATATTTTTAATTTTTATGATGTCCACCTTATCTGTTTTTTTCTTGTTGCTTTTGCTTTTGTTGTCATACCTAAAAAACCATTACTTAATCCAAGTTCGCGAAGATTTATGCCTGTGTTTTCTGGTTATATTTTACTTGGGTCTATTATATCGTTGTGTTTAGAGTGGGTTTTTTCACACAGTTATATTAGCCCTTTCTTCTGGCTGTATAGTTTGTGTCATTTGAAGGCATGCATTTTCTCTCTTTTTGTTTTTTGAGACAGTCTTGCTGTTGCCCAGGCCGGAATGCAGTGACATGATCTTGGCTCACTGCAACCTCCACCTCCCAAGTTCAAGTGATTCTCCTGCCTCAGCCTCATTTCTGGGACTGCAGGCATGTGCCACCACACCTGGCTAGTTTTTGTATTTTTAGTAGAGATGGGGTTTCACCATGCTGGCAAAATGCCCTGCCTTGATTAGAAGAAAGGATGGATAGAAGGAAGGACATGCCAGTGAATCTTGGGGAGGCTGCTGGTAACCTGGGCAGAGATGCTGGGGGCTTGTCTGGCAGGGGGAACAGGTTGAAGAAAGCAATGGTGAGGAAGGTTTCAGCATGGCTTAGTGGTGGTGCCAACCATGCTCGGTTATCTAGGAGAAAAAGCATAGGGTAAGGTCGACCTGAGTTCCCATCTGAAGGGTCTGTGGAACAGCAAAAGCAGGGGTAAGTAAGATTTGGTAGCTAGAGGAGGGGTCCTGACCTGGATCCTCCACCTGGGTGGGGACCTGTGCTGTAGGTGTCTGCATTGTGGGGCATACATAGCACCTTGCAGTTATCACCAGTCGCGATTCCTCGCCCAGTCATTGCCTGTGGTTGACCTTCTTCAGTAGAGTATAACCTCTCTAAAGGAAGAGGTCCTGCCATTTAGATCTTCTGGGCTCTTTTGGGTAGCCAGCATCCCTAGAGGGTATTTGCTAAATATTAGTTAGGTCTCTGCATGGGGGAGATGTGGGATGGGGCGGCGGCTGGGCTGAGAAGCAGAAATCAAGGCACTGAGGGAGAAGAAAGGCTGAAGCAATAGTGTTTGCAGTTGTTGACTTCCCTGATTAGAACATCTATCCCTCCAGCCAACTCTCAGAACGTTTTGTGACCAAGCATAGCACTCACCCTTCAAATGGCTGCTAATTGATTTACAGTTTTTGGTGATTGCACATCATGTGCACCCAGAGAAAAACAAGCAGGGAATCAAAAAATGATGATTTTTTCCTGGAAATGCGTGCCCATTATAGCCTGCAGGGACAGCAGGGGCCAAGGCAAATATTCAGCTGAAACCAGAGCCTCTGTGTAACCGCCTTCTGAGTGGCTGTGCTGGGCGGGGAGGTTGTAACATGGTGGGGCTGTTGCCAGACCCTCTCTGGGCTGTGCAGGGGTGGGGGGCAGGTGGTGGTCCGGAGGGTGGGAGGGAAAGAGAGCTGTGCCTTAGGTGCTTCGGGGAACTTCCTCGGGGCCAGGAGGCCCTGTCTGGGCTGCTCCTGTCTGCTGGGAGGGCTACCCAGATTTTGGAGGTGGGTCAAGGATGGACGGCTGGAAGCAGATGGGGGTTGTGAATTTTGGACTCCCAGAAGGGGGCCCAGCTAAAGCAGCACCACGTCCCTGCTGGTGGGCCTTGAAGCGAGAGGCTGGGCCCTCTGGTGAGATAGAGAGGTTCAGTGCAGTGCTGACTAGCAGGATGAGGGCAGTTTGTGTATATCTAGTGAAAAAACAAACAAACAAAAACCACAAAACAACTGGGGTGGTGGGAGTGGGCGAGAGGCTCGCTGACCTAGTGAAGTCTGTGTTTTGGCATGTGGAGCAGTGATTGCATTTTTTTCTGGCTTTGAAGTGTGACGGCCCCGCATACTCATGAACACAAAGGATGCAGAGTGGAGATTTCCCAGAGCCTGCTTCAGGGACCACCTGGTTAGCAGGCACCCTGTAAACATGCCTGCCGTGAGCATGTGGACATAGCATCTTTATGTTTTAGTCTGTGCTTTCCTTCTGGATCAGGCAAAGGGAAACGTCAGTCCAAGGCTGGTCAAATCCCACGCTCCACATTGGCAGTGCCCCGCCTGAGTAAGTTTGACAGTTTGGGGGGAAAGTGCTCTCGCCAGATACTCAGGCTCCATTGAAATACCTGCATCTCTGTGCAGCTATGGTGCCCATGTGGCTGTGGATGTTTGGCCAGTGTTAGGTGGCCCCCAGGTTGAGTAGTGACCCAAGCCACTTCTCATGCAACCTAAAGGAGCCCCACGCTAGGAACAGAGATTTGTTTTCCCAGGAACTTAACAGGGTGTCGATTGAAGGGCTGGCTATTCACAAGGACAGCAAAATGTTTTGGAAGGCCATGTTGGCTAGAGTTTGGGATTTCCCCCTTTATGGCACTTACTGTGAGTTGGATTTAAACAGGGGAAAACAGCATCCCACATTCTTACCAAGGGACTAATGGTATTTGGAAAACAGGGAAGCTCCATGGAAAATATTTTGAGTGTCAAGGACGGAGCCTTGGGCTTGGTGTGGTGGGGGTGGGTTGCCTCTGGGAGGCACACTGGAGATTTTGCCACCACAGCTGGGGGGCTGTCTGTATCTCCCTTTGCTTCCTCCAAACCTAAGAGATGTGCCAAGCCTGCCTTGGTCCAGGGGGTGATTTTAAGACTCCCTTCCTAGATGTATTAGCTTTACCTTGGGTTTTTTTGTTTCCAAAACCTTGCAGTTCAGCTGTACCTCCAGATCCAGGCACCCCACCTCGATCCATCTTCCTCTAGTTAAAATCTAGACTCATGAAAACAAAATTGCTTAAGGCAAGAAAGGCCTGCGGAACACAGGGAGGCTGACGCAAATCTACTGCAAACCAGATGTTTCCTTCTCTGTGGCAAAGAGGTGCCCAAGTTCATGGGGCATCTGGGGAAGTGGTTGTCTTTAAGGAAGACATCTGTATGGAAGGGGTAGCCTGAGTAATGCGATGTGACAGTTGCTATGTTGACTCGCATATTTTCCCCTCCCTTTTTATTATTGGCCAGTTGGGTCAATGTTGCATAAAAGTCGTGCAATGCCTTGGAATGTGTTTGTGTGCTGTCCTCTGCCAGAACTTTTCAGCATTTTTTTTCCTACGTGTGTTTTGCTTTTGGGGAGATGGCCTGTCACTTTGGTTTAAGCATGTTCTTTTTTGGTGGAACTACATATTTCTTGGATTTGTAACGGGGCAGTGGCGACTTAGACTCCAGGAGAGTGATGGGTGGGGGAGCAAAAGGGGGCAGGAAGGGGCACTGGAAGCCCTTCCAGATTAGGGGCCAGACATGAACAATTTACAGGTAGTTTGAGGGGTTAAAATGTGTGTGAGTGGAATGGGTCCCTCCTTTTTGTCTGTGATGGCATGGAACATGGACCCTTCCTCTCTCTCTCTTCTCAGCTCCTGGCTATGTGTCCAGCTGCCTGCTGGCCAGGCTCACTTTGCCATCTCTATCAGGCATTTGGAAACTGCAGCTCGCACCCTCCTCCTCTTTGCTTCCTCCTGGTTAAGGCACCTGCATCCTTCTGCTGAAGCTTGAGGGCTGGCTGCCCTCGCTGCTACCCTCTTCTTTCTGCTGTGAACAAGTCCAACTCCCAGCCCGACTCTCTTCCCCAGTACCTCCATCCCGGTCAGCATGATTGCTGCAGCCCACCTCACTTTCTGGCTGTATCCCACGGCCTCCCATTGTCTTCTGTCCATCCAGCCTTGCCCCCATCCTAATTCAAGCTCCACCCTCAGTCAGTGTGAACTTTTTTTCTTTTTCTTTTCTTTTTCCTTTTAATACTATCTTTTTAGAGCTTTTTAGAGTTTTAGGGTCACAGCTTTAGGTTTCACAGTTTCAGACTCAGGAAGGTACTGAGATGTCCTATATGCTCCCTTTCCCCACATGTGCAGAGCCTCCTCAGTGGTCAGCATCTCCCACCAGACTGGGACATTTGTTGCAATTGATGAACCTACATTGCCACATCATTATCACCCAGAGCCCATCGTTTACATTAGGGTTCATTCTGGTGTTGTATGGGTTTGGACAAATGAATAATGACATGTATCCACCATTATAGTGTTACACAGAGTATGACCCTTTGGTTTAAATAATTTTTTTTTAAATTTTGAAAGGAATAATTCCTCCCATCTCAATATGACAAATTGTTCTCTTTTTAAATTATTTTTATATTTACGAGATGGAGTTTTGCTTTGTTACCCAGGCTGGAGTGAATGGTGTGATCTCGCTTGACTGCAACCTCCACCTCCCAGGCTCAAGTGATTCTCTTGCCTCAGCCTCCCAAGTAGCTGGGATTACAGGTGTGCATCACCACGCCTGGCTCATTTTTGTGTCTTTGTAAAGATGGGATTTCCTTCTCTGGGGCTATGTGGGCCAGGCTGGTCTCAAACTCCTGACCTCAGGAGTGGTCCGCCTGCCTTTGCCTCCCAAAGTGCCCAGTTGTTCTCTTTTTAAAATACTCTGATCATGCCTCGCCTGGACCCATCTACTGACTTTTTATGAAGCCTGATACGTCTGCCTGACCTCCAGAGCCTCCACTGTCAGGAACTGGTCCCCATCTTTCTGGCTCAGGCTTGATCTTGGTACTCTGACTCCAGCTCTCTCAGACAGCCCCTGTGTGCATTTCTGGTTGCTTCTTACATCTTAGTGTGCTTGTCACAGTGTGTGGTCATGGCCAGGTGGCCTGTGAGTGTCCCCACATCTCTGTCCTGGATCCCTTGTGCTAACAACAGTGCCTGGTATGTAGTAAAGTTTTGCAGAGTAAATGGCAAGTCCCTTCCTTGTTTCTGGGTGTCAAACAAGGTACAGAGGCATGAGGCTTTCCTTCTGTTAAGATCTTCCCTGGCTGGCCTCTCCTTTGTCAGCACAGTGCCTTGGTTTATCCTCTCCTCGTCTATCCTTTTCCTTTCTCTTTCTGCTAGCCTCTGCCTCGGTTTGGCCCAGCTCTGCCATCTTATCTTTTGTCTATTCTTCATATGGGGCATACTGCTTAGAACAGAGGCTTTGGAGCCAGTGAGATCCACCAGGGTTCATGGTGCCTGGGCCACCCAGAACAGTCACACACCCCCAGACCTAAGCTAAAGTGGTACATTGTCCCATGGGGGATTAGAGCTTTGGCTGAGCTGAGCAGCTACACAATCCAGGGCTGAGCTGATGTGGTATCCCATGCCCCAGAGAAACAGAGCAGTGACTGAGCTCAGACACCCTGCTCTCCTGGCCAAATAACTCTCATACCTAGCTTTCCCGAAGCTGAACGAGATCCCTAGAGTCTGAGCTGCTGAGACATCCATCTCCTTGAGGAGTAGAGTTATGGCTTTGCTGCCTATCCCCCAGAGCCCAGAAGACAGCTGTGTTCCACCATTCTGGGGTACTTGTTGCTCCTGTGCTTGGTCTGGAATACTGGTGAGCCTTACTATCCCAGTGTCTAGAGTCACTATTGCATGGTGTGTTATCCTGAAGGATCCAAGTTGTTACTGAACTCTATTGGCTCAGGTTCCCAAGTTGCAGCTGTACCTGGCTCCGCAGGCCCAAACCTTACAGCACCTTTTCTTCCTTGGAGTTGGGACAGTTCTGTGCCCCGCCTCCTGTGGGTAGAATCACAGCTACAATGCAACCTTGTGGGCCTGAGCTGCTAGAAGATGTCTCAGACTCACAGATCCTGGCTTTGTGGGCAACCTTCAACCTACCCTGCCGTAGAACGTGAATCTATACCCCAAGAACTGGGTGACAAAATAGGTTCATGGGACCCTGAGCCTAGGATGTTGGCCCCACAGCTACTCTGAGCACCGGAATCTGGAACCTAGCACTGGCGCACTATTTGTAGGCCTTGTCAGACCTGACACGAGAAGGGATCCCCTTGGCTGAGTCTCCCTACTGTAGGGAAGATAAGCATAGGAGGACCCCAGAAGCCCTTGACACTCAGGACATTAGCAACCTATACCACTGCTGCTGCTGACACAAACTTCTACAGCCTAGCCCACTGTGGCACCCACAGTTATTCCTGATATTGAGCACAAATAAATAAGCTACATGGAGACTAGAACACTGTGCCTATCTGGAAAGAGTCACCATACTCTTCCCAACTGGCATGTTAAAATACAACTGCAGGTGAAAGTCTTTCTCTACAAAATCTACTGCAGAAAGTTTGAAAGAAGTGATTCTTCCATCAGACACACAGACATTGACATAGGAATATAAGACGTGAAAAAGGAAGGAAATTTGATATCACCAAAGGAACACAATAACTCTACAGTAACAGATACCAATGAAAGGGAAAATTAATGAATTACCAGAAAGGGAATTCAAAATAATGCTGTTAAGGAAACTAAAAAAGATAAAATAAAATACAATGTAATTCAACAAAATCAGGAAAACAATTCACAATATGAATGAGAAATTCAACAGAGATATAAATCATTAAAAAGGACCAAACATAAATATTGCCACTGAAGAATGTAGTGAATGAAATAAAAAATATCGTAGAGAGCTTCAGCAGCAGACTTGATCAAGCAGAAGAAGAAATCTCTGAACTTGAAGATAAGTCATCTGAAATTACCCAGTCAGAGGAAAAAAAAAGGAAATAAGAATGAAAAAGAGTGATGAAAGCCTACAAGACTTATGACACATAAGTAAGAGAACAAATATTCATATTAGGAGAGTTCTGGGAGAAGAGAAGGGAAAAGGGATAGAAAACCTAAAGTCTCCCAAGTCTGGGGAGTGATATGGACATCCAGATTCAGAAAGCACAATGATCCCCAAATAGATTCAACCACAAAAGTTCCTCTCTGAGGCATGTTATAGCCAGATTATCAAAAGTCAAAGACAAAGAGATAATTCCAAAACAGCAAGAGAAAAACATCAAGTCATATGTGATGGAATCCTCATTAGGCTAACAGAGAGTTGTCCACAGAAACCTTATAGGTCAGGAGAGAATGGAATAATATATTCAAAATGCTGAAAGAAAAAGAAAATTGCCAGCAAGAATACTTCAGAAATAAGAGAGAAATAAAGTCTTTTCCAGACAAGCAGAACTTTGTAATGTCACACTAGACTGCCATTACGAAAAATGCTCAAAGAGTCCCACATCTGGAGGCAAAAAGATGATAATCACTATCATGAGAACACACAAAAATATAAAACTCACTGGGAGAACAGATTCACAAAAGAGAAAGACAAAATATTCAAATCTTATCACTATGGTAAACCATCAAACTACAATTATAAAAAGTAAGAGAGGAAGAAATGAACAATTATATACAAAACAACCAGGAAACAACAAGATGACAGGAATAAGTCCTTACCTATCAATAATAACCTTGAATGTGAACAGATTAAATTCTCTATGTGAAATATATAGTCTGGCTTAATGGGTAAAAAACACGACCCCACTATATGGTACCTACAAGAAACTCACTTTACCTGTAAAGACACATATAGACTGAAAGTGTAGAGTTGAAATTTCAAGATATTTTATGCAAACAAAAGAAAAGCAAGCAGGAATAGTTATGCTAAGATAAAACAGACTTTAATTTAAAGATGGTAAAAAGAGCTTAAGAAAGTTATATAACGATAAAGAGGTTAACTCAGCAGTAGGATGTAACAATAATAAATATGTATTCACCCAACACCAGAACACCCAGATATATAAAGCAAATATTATTAGATATAAAGGGAGATATATACTCTAATACAATAATAGGTGGAGGCTTCAACACCAAACTCTCAGCACTGGACAGATCATTTAGACAGAAAATCAACAAAGAAACATTAGATTTAAATGACACTTTAGACCAAATGGATCTAACAGATATTTACAGAACATTTTATCCAACAGCTGCAGAATACACATTCTTTTAATCAACAATGGAACATTCTCCAGCATAGACCACATGTTAGGCCACAAAAAAGTCTAAACAAATTTAAAAGAATTGAAATCATATTAAGTATCTTTTCTGACCACAGTGGAATAAACCTGGAAATCAATGAGAGGAACGTTAGAGATAGTGTAAATACATGGAAATGAAGCATCATGCTCCTGACTGACCAAGGAGTCAATGAAGAAACTATGAAGGAAATTTAAAAGTTTATTGAAACAAATGAAAATAGAAACACAACATACCAAAAAACCTGTGGGAGACAGCAAAAGCAGTTCTAAGAGGGAAGCTTATATCAATAAACACTTACATCAAAAAAGTGGAAAGATTTCAAATAACCTAACAATGCATTTCAAGGAACTAGAAAAGCAAGAACAAAACAAACCCAAAATAAGTAGAGGGAAAAAATAATAAAGAGTAGAGCAGAAATAAAATAAATAGAGACTATATAAAATACAAAAGATCAACAAATACAAGTTAGTTTTTTGAACAGATAAGCCAAATTGACAAACAATTAGCGAGGCTAACCACGACAAAAAGAAAAAATACCCAAATAAATCAGAAATGGAAAGGGACAATTACAACTGATATCACAGAAATACACAGGTTCTTTAGAGAATATTACCAACAACTTGACAACAAATTTGAAAAGCTAGCAGAAATAGATATATTTCTGGACACATAGAACCTACAAAGTTTGAATCAAAGAAAAATGGGAAAACTTGAAGAGACCAATTGTGAGTAATGAGATTGAATTAGTAATAAAATGTCATTAAAGAAGAGCCCAGGACCTGATGGCTTCACTCCTGAATTCTACCAAACATTTAAAGAATAACTAACACCAATTCTTCTCAAAGTCTTTCAGGAAATGGAAAATTTTCCAAACTCATTCTGTGAGTCCAGAATTACCCTGATACTATAACTAGGCAAGGACACAACAACAAAAAAGGAAAACTATAGGCCAATATCCCTGATGAACATAGTTGCACATGTTCTCAACAAAATACCAGCAAACCAATTCAACATTGCATTACAAAGATTGTTCACCATGATCAAGTGGGATTCATCTCCTAGATGCAAAGATGGTTCAACATACCGTCAATAAATGTGATACATTAGTGGAATCAAAGACAAAAACTGTATTAGCACTTCAATAGACACAGAAAAAACATTTGGAGAAATTCAACATCGTCTCATGATAAAGCTCTCAAGTTAGGTATAATGGGAACCTACCTCTACACAATAAATGTCATATATGACAAACTTTTAGCCAACATCATACTGAACATGGAAATTTTGAAAGCTTTACCTCTAAGATCTGGAGTAGGATAAAGATGCCCACTTTGAACACTTTGGTTCAAAGATACTAGAAGACCTAGCTATAGCAACTAGTCAAGAGAGAGGAATAAAGGTCATCTAAATGGGAAAGGAGGAAGTCAAATGGTAAATGCTTCAGGACATTGAGCAGATGTTTTATGGAGTAGATCTCAAAAGCACAGGCAACAGAATCAAAATAGGACAAGTGAGATAGTAATGAACTAAAAATCTTCTACACAGCAAAATAAACAATCAACAGAGTAAAGAGACAACTTGCAAAATCAAAGAAAATATTTGCAAACTATTCATCAGACAAGGGATTAACATCCAGAATATACAAGGGACTCAAACAATTCAACAATGAAAAAACAGATAATCCGATTAGAAAATGGGCAAATGAGTGGAATACAAATCTCTCTCTCTCTCTTTTTTTTTTTTTTTAAAGATGGGTTTTCACCATGATAGCCAGGCTGGTCTACAAATCTCTTAAGAGAAGACATACAAATGGCCAATAGGTATGTGAAAAAATGCCCAACATGGCAAATTATCAGTGAAATACAAATCAAAGCCATGGTGAGCTATCACCTCACCTCAGTTAGAACAGCTATTGTGAAAAAGACAAAAAGTAACATATGCTGTGAGTTTGTGGAGAAAGGGGAATGTTTGTATGTTATTGGTGAGAATGTAAAGTAGCACAGCCATTATGGAGAACAGTATGGGGGCTCCTTGAAAATCTAAAAACAGAACTACTGTATGATCCAGCAATCCCACTTCTGGGTATATATCCAAAGGAAATAAAATCAGTATGTTGAAGAAATATTTGCACTCCCGTGTTTACTGCAGCACTATTCTCAATAGCCAAGATATGGAATCAACTTAAGTGTCTATCAGCAGATGAATGGATAAAGAAAATGTATATACAATGGAATACTATTTAGACATAAAGAACAAAATTCTGTAATTTGCAGCAATATGGAGGAGCTTGGAGGACATTATGTCAAAATATGAAAAAAGGGAAAACAGAAAGACAAGTACCACATGTTCTCACTCATCTGTAGAAGCTAAAATAGTTGAGCTCATACAAGTAGAGAGTAGAATAGTGGTTACTAGATGCAGGGAAGCATGTTGGGGGATGAGAGGGAGGGACTAGCTAATGGATGCAAAGTGCAGGTCAATAGGAAAAATACATTCTAGGGTTCTATAGCACTGCAGGGTGACTCCAGTTAACAACAATTGATTATGTTTTTCAAATAGCTAGAAGAGTGGATTTTGAATGTCTCCAGCACATTCAATGTCCCGAATAAATGTTTGAAGTGATGAATATGCTAATTACCCTGATTTGATCATTACATATCGTGTACATGTATCAAAATATCACATGTACCCCATAAATATGTGAAATTATAATATGTAATTAAAAATAATAAAGGCCAAAAAATGAGATACTGCATGTGCCTTGGCATTGTACCAGGTGCTTGATGAGTGCTTGGTCTTGCTGTGGTGGTCAACACTATTATTTTAAAACAGTAACTGGTTCATGTTGCTATCTTTTTCTGAAGCCTAGTGGCTGTCCAGAGTTTGGCCCTCAGAGCCTTCCTGACCGGCCTCCTCCTGCCTCCTCATCACTCTGAATGCCTGTGGCTCTGGTAGACTGCATCTCCTGTCCTTGCCTGTCACATCTCTACAGCCCTGTGACCTCCCTCACCTGGCAGGGCCTTCTCCCCTTACTTCAGCCTGTCTCATTCTTCCCACCTGGTTAGGTCAGTTGCCACTGGAGACTCTCTTGTCTCTCAGTCCAAATGACCTTCTTCTCCTTCCAGCCCTCCCACAGCACATAGCCTGGGTCTGATTTGACTCTATTCTGTGTCTTCCTCTAAACTGTAAGTTTCTTAAGCCAGGGTCTGGTTTAATTCCTTGATTGGATGTAATACGTCTTTTGCCCATGATAGCTGCTCTACATGTGGGTTGGATAAGCAACACGTGCTATAGACTTATGACCTCTGGCGGGTCTGTGCACTGTTTTGATACCTCCTGCTGATCTCTGTGCTGAAGCAGGTGGAAAGGGATGGCAAGCTCAACCTCATGCTCTACCGTCCCCTGCTGGACGTAGCTACTACATCACAGCACACAGCCTGGGTCTGATGTAACTTGATGTAACTTCCTTTAAATTGCAAGTTTCTTTTTCTTTTTCTTTTTTTTTTTTTTTTTTTAGACTTAGTGTCGCTCTGTCACCAGGCTGGAGTGCAGTGGCGTGATCTAGGATCACTGCAACCTCCACTTCCTGGGTTCAAATGATTCTCCTGCCTCAGCCTCCTGAGTAGCTGGGACTATAGGCGCATGCCACCACGCCCAGCTAATTTTTGTATTTTTAGTAGAAATGGGGTTTTACCATGTTAGCCAGGATGGTCTTGATCTCTTGACCTCGAGATCCACCTGCCTCGGCCTCTCAAAGTGCTTTGACTACAGGCATGAGCCACCTCGCCAGGCCCAGGTGTAAGTTTCTTAAGCCAGGGTGTAGTTTAATTCCTTGAGTAGATTCCTCCTTGCTGAATTTGCCTAAGTCCTCAAAATCCTTCTTATGGCATCACTTTTAGCTGCCACAGCCCATCCATCCAAGGTGACAGGTGACAGACAACCAGGTCTCTCAGACCTGTACTGTGAAAAAGTCACTCTAACTTTTTCAAAAGGATTGCTTTGATTACTTATAGACTTAAGAAATCATATAAAAAGGGTTTGGCTTCTTTAAGAAGTCTTAGGCAAGACACAAAGTTTGAAAAATCTTGCCGGAGGTCCTCTGTGTGAATCCATAGCTGATGTGTGCCCGCGACGTTGAGAGGGTGGAGCAAGGAACGCTGTGGTCAGCTTAACTCCCTGATAGACAAGGGTATGGTTGAGGAAATGTGGTGTGAAATACCCATTGAACGGGCAGATCTCAAGCTGTGAAAGACAGACATTTCTGTGCAAACCGGAGCAGAAAGATAGTTTAGACAGGGATCTCCCAGGGAGAAATGGAGTGTTACAGAACACTTTCTGTTGTCTCATTGACAAAGAAAATATTACACAGCTGTTTTATACTTCATTGTAATCCCAGAGCGATGTTTGAAGCAGGTGGAGGAACTTTCTAGAAATGACTGGAATGCTTCAGACACCAAAGGAAGAGCAGTTTGGTGAGATGAACTCTCTCACCTACCTTGCATTATAACAATAGAAGAGGATTTTGTGGCCTCCATTTGACAAGTGGGTAAATCAAAGCTGGGGAGGGGCTGGGTTTAGATCATGCAACTGGTAACTGGAGATGCCAGAATTTGAGCCCTGTCTGGCTCTGAGGTCGCAATTCTTTTTCCTATGCCATGGACAGTATGTAGAGCCATTTCTAAAATGCCTCGAGTCATCTTACTCCCCACTGGTGCTGACATTAGCTAGAGACTTTTGAGTGGATGAAGCTGATGTTTTGCTGAGATTTTGTTTGCAGCCCAGTCTCTCCCATATTTAGACCTCACCTGGCTCCCCCTGCCACTTAGGATGCCCTGAAACATGGCCCGGGTCTTACCGGGTGTTGTGCCTCTGCTCACAGGTTGCCTGCATCAGCCCTCCCCACTGTCTCTGTCTGTCGAAACCTCACCCAGTGATGCAGAGTCGGTGGAGCTTCTGGGGATGATTTCCCAATTCCCTTCCGCAGAGTCAACTTCCTCCACTTGGTCCCTGTGAAACTCGATTCCAGTACTGATCACTCACTGCCCTGTACAGGAATAGTTTATTTAATGCTCTCCTTCTCTGTGGGCTCCCAACTCCAAGGGACAAAGGTGTCAGCTTAATCATCAGCTCCTGGGGCCCAGGACAGCACCCGTCACACAGTGGGGAACTCAGCCATGGAGAGTTAAATTCAGTGGATCAGGTGGAGCACGGGCTGAATCCAGGCCTCTAGGAATTAGCCTTAGGGACCTCACTGTCTTAACTTGTTTGGGAGACCTTGGAGTGTCATAGAATAAAATCCACTAGTGACATCTTCCTGTGGTCCATGTCACCTGTCACTCGGGGACAGGGAAATTGAATTGGCGTGGTAAGTCTGGCTCTTCACAATGCTCTCCTGATGGCTCTCAGCACAGTGCATCCGTCTGTAGGTGTCCAGGCTCTTCTCAATCCTTAGTGGAGATGACTGATCAGGGCCCTTTTTAAAAACAAGGATGTTGTGACTTCCAGTTGTAACCCTTGGAGGTTGCTGGCTGCAGGGTCTCAGCAGTGATGCCCTGAGGCTGGCTTTATGGCACCTGTCAGCATCCCAGGAGCCATCATTTGTCCTTGCTGAGCTGGGGACAGCGTCTCTCCAAGGGCTGCCTCACCATGTCTCTCTCCTGTGTTCTCTGGATGAGGTATTATACTTCACTGATCAAAAGCTGCTTCTCTCCAGAAGGCTGATCCTATTTTCCAAGAGTTGGTTTTGAGGGCAGTTTTTAACTGTTATATGTGATTGGACTTCAGTTTCATTGTTATGTATACTTAGCAGTTTAGCATGAGTTTTGAAAAAAACAACAGTTCTATCTTATTTGTGACAACTTGTGTGACTAATTAATGCTCCACAGTGCACTGTGAAACTTGCAAGGTACCACATAAGCACCAAGTCATAACACATTTCTTGTTTGAAACTGTATTAGCAAATTGAACATCTGTATTACAGGAATACAGCGTATTAGTAAATTCAACAGCTTTTGTTGCTTCACCTTGTTAAGCAGGAAAATAATCCTTATGGCTTGTAAAGCTCCTGGAAGTTCCAGTAGGTGCCATTTTGGAAGTGAATTGAGTTGAATAAATGAAGGCAGATGTCAAGCATTTAATTGGCTCTTTGCTCCCAGCTGGCTCTATCAATTCTGGAACCATTGTCAGAGATGATATAATTCACCCATGTGAAACTGACAAGGTGGGTTACATGCTGTTGGTCTCTGGGGAGGAGGAGCCGGCTACGCAGAGTTAATGTTTAATACCTGGCTAATGCCACTTGTATTAGTCAGGGTTCTCTTAGATATAGATATCTCCTATTAGTTCTGTTCTATATATACATGTGAGTTTATTATTTATATATATACATTTATGTATATGTAAAGATATATATAAAGGGGACTTAATTAAGTATTAACTTACATGATCACAAGGTCCCACAATAGGCTGTCTGCAAGCTGAGGAGCAAGGAGAATCAGCCCGAGTCCCAAAACTGAAGAACTTGGAGTCCCATGTTTGAAGGCAGGAAGCATCCCGCATGGGAGAAAGATGTAGGCTGGGAAGCTAGGCCCTTCTCTCCTTTTCATGTTTTTCTGCCTGCTTTATATTTGCTGGAAGCTGATTAGATTGTGCCCACCAGATTAAGGGTGGATCTGCGTTCCCCAGCCCCCGACTCAAATGTTAATCTCTTTTGTTAGTGACATCCTCACAGACATACCCAGGACTGATGCTCTGTATCCCTCAATCCAATCAAGTTGACACTCGCTATTAACAATCACACCACTGTGGCTTGGTCTTCACAGAGTTTTCTACTAAAGTTCCTCCAGTAGCAGAGAGGAATAGAGAGAAAGGCTGTGGCAGCTGCCCCCGAGTGGTCCGCATTTGTTTTAAAATCTCGAGGCTTATGTGAAATGTTCAACTTCTTTTGTTTTCTACTCCATCACATTTTCCTCCAAAAATCTCCATCTAAAAAGGTCTAACTGGGAAGAGGCCTCTTTTCTAATTCTGTGGCTTCTGGAACCCTCAGGCTCAGATACTCGGCTTGAGAAGCAGATATAAAAATAATGATCAAAGGGGTATAAAAAAGACACCAGAAAACAACCAAAGTAACTTTGGTGTTTAAAATGTGATTCTTGTACATTTTAAAATAACTGAAAGAATAGAATCAGATTGTTTGTGACACAAAGGACGTAATGCTTGAGGGGACAGATACACCATTTTTTTGTCTTTTTTTTTTGAGACAGAATCTCACTCTGTTGCCCAGGCTGGAGTGCAGTGGTACAACCATGACTCATTGCAGCCTTAACCTCCAGGGCTCAAGTGATCCTCCAAGCTCAGCCTCTTAAGTGTTTGGGATGACAGGCATGCACTACCACACCCAACTAATTCTTTGGTATTTTTCACAGAGATGGGGTTTTGCCATGTTGCTCAGGCTGGTGTTAAACTCCTGGGCTCAAGCAATCCGCCCACCTCTTCCTTTCAAAGTGCTATAATTACGGACGTAAGTGCCCAGCCAATACTCCATTATTATGCATTGCATGACTGTATCAAAACATCTCAGGTATTCCATATATATATCCCATATATACATTTACTATGTATCCAAAAAAATTTAAAATGGAAAAAAATTAAAAAAGAAAAAAATGTAGTTTTTAAGCAAGGAAAGGAAGGTTGCCAAGTGGAGACAAGGGGCGGAGACCATGATGGGATTTAGAACGACCACTCAGTAGGGATGGATTGTCAGGGGAGAATGAGATGGGGACTGGGTGATGGGCTGTCTCAGCCGTCAGTGGAGATGGTGGTGGCCTCACCCAGCTGGGATCTGGGTCTGGAACCAGCAGGATAGATTTTGGTATGAGGCAGCGGGAGGAACTGATGGAACATGGTGATGGCAGCATGAGGGGAGGAGGAGAAATCAACTCATTGATGAGTAGACTCTGAGCACTTCCCATGTGCCAGGCCCCATGCTGGGCATTTCAGTACGGATCCTCATAGGAACTCCCCAGCCACCTGGGGTGATCGGTTTGGGCAACTAAGATAAGGAGTGTGGGGCTTAGTGAAGTTGAAGTCGTGTTCAGGTCTCCTCTGCTGAGCAGCAGGGCCCATGTCTACCCTTGGAATGGTGCCAGGGCTGCTTCTGAGGTAGAGTCAGCAGGCCTTGGGGATGCTTGGGGTAGGGGACGGGGGAGGAGGGGAGATGTCCCTGCCCTTCTCCTGTAAATCGTAGCCCCAGGACTTTCTCATCCAAAGACACCTCCTCTACCCCATGTGATTCACCCCATTCTTAACACTGGACCCATCTCCAGCCTCTTAGAAGGAGCACTAACTTAGGAGTCCACTGGCCCAGGGCTGAACCCCACCTCAGTCCCTTCTAGCTGGCTGCCTGCAAGTCATTTCACCTCGCAGAACTTCAGTCATCCTCCTTAGAAAAATGCTGGTAACAGTTTCATGGTGAGAAGGAAAGAAACTCATGTAAAAGAGGGCAGCACCTAACCCAGCGCCACAGTGATGGCTCAACACACAGATATTAAGGCAGTTTGTTTAACGACCTTAGCCCATATTGAATTTTGCTTAATTGGGGAAATTCTGGGCTGTGGCACGTGGTTGGACTTTGATAAGTGTTTTTAACATGAAAAGAATTGGCCAGGCGTGGTGGCTCACGCCTGGAATCCCAGCACTTTGGGAGGCAGAGGCAGGTGGATTACTTGAGGTCAGGAGTTCAAGACCAGCCTGGCCAACATGGTGAAACCCTGTTTCTACTAAAAATACAACAATTGACCAGGTGCAGTGGCTCACGCCTATAATCCCAGCACTTTGGGAGACCAAAGCAGGTGGATCACAAGGTCAAGAGTTCAAGACCAGCCTGGCCAACATGGTGAAACCCCATCTCTACTAAAAATACAAAAATTAGCGGGGCGTAGTGGTGCACGTCTGTAATCCCAGCTATGTGGGAGGCTGTAGCAGATCAATTGCTTGACCCTGGGAGGCAGAGGTTGCAGTGAGCCAAGATCGCACCACTCTACTCCAGCCCGGGTGACAGAGTGAGACTCCGTCTCAAAAAATAAAAAAACAAACTAATATAAAACAACAATTAGCAGGGCGTGGTGGTGCACACCTTTAGTCCCACCTACCCAGGAGGCTGAGGCAGAAGAGTTGCTTGAACCTGGGAGGCAGAGCTTGCAGTGAGCCAAGATTGCACCACTGCACTCCAGCCTGGGCAACAGAGCGAGACTCTGACTCAAAAAAAAAAAGTAATTCTTACTCATTGGATTTGTCAGTATTGGTGTGTATCCTGCTGCGCCTGCAAACATTGCGGTGTGTCCTGTTTTGGCATCAACAACGGCCCACCTCTGAAACATCTATGACGTCCTCTGCATGTGAGAGTGGTCACTCTTTTTTGGTCAGTAAATTCAGCTCTAAAAATATCACCTGCTTTCCCCACAAATCATCTTCCCTTTGCACCTTGTCAGTGGCTCTGTGCTGTGAAGCTGCCCATCTGTTGGCCAGTTTGCTGTGTGCACATTATCCTCTCTTGGCTTCCCCTCTAGTTGTGGCTGTTTACATAAAGGAATCCTGGTGGTCCACGGAAGATGCAATAAGAACCTCTGATCCGGCAAGAGAAGGGCTGATGAAGGTGAGTCAATGCAATTTTAAATGAACATTGCAAAAGAGGTTTTAAAAGTCACAGCGCTTACTATCCTGTTGATAATTTAAAGCAGTTTAGCCCATGTCTTCGTTTCCTAATACCACAGAGTACCACAAAACAGAAATGCATTGTCTCACAGTTCTGGAGACTAGAAAGTCTGAAATTAAGCAATCCACAGAGTTTTTCTTTTCAGAGCTGTAAAGGAGAATCTGTTCCTGGCTTCTTTGCTAGCTTCTAGTAGCCTCAGGGGTTTCTTGGCTGACCTTTACCTTGTATTTCCACGTTGTTCTCTCTATGTCTGTCTCTGTCAAAATCTTCCTTTTTTTTTTTTTTTTTTTTTAAGAGACAGGGTTTCATCATGTTGGTCAGGCTGGTCTCAAACTCCTGACTCAGGGGATCCACCCACCTCAGCCTCTCAAAGTGTTGGGATTACAGGCGTGCGCCACTGCACCCAGCCTAAAATCCTCCCTTTTTATAAGGACATCAATCATATTGGATTAGAGACCAACTTAATCCCCTCATCTTGATTGATCAGTGGACTGTTTCCAAATAAGGTCATGTTCACACAAGTGGGGGTTAGGACGTCAACAGCTTTTTGAGGGTGACAGTTCAATCCATAACACCCCGCTACCAAGGAAAACAGCACTCAATGCTATATACAACAGATGTCTGGCTATTGATAAATCTATTTTACTTTACTGAGTGGCCCCTCATGTCTACATTTTAAAACTTTAATACACACCATCTCTCTGTTGTATGGGAAACTTCTGCTTAGTGCATTCAGGTAGCGTTTATTGGTACTTAGCATGAGTTAGAATTGTAGATACTATCCTGTATTTTACCTGAGACTCTATAGGGATTATCTAATTTCAGAACCTTCAAGGTATTTGTTTTGTGAGATGAACACATTGAAGCTGAGTCACACAGCTAGTAAGTGATTTAGCTGGGTACAAACATCTGTCTCCTTGACATCGGGCCTGGTGATCTTTGAAGAGCTGTGCCTCTGTTGAGCAGCTGTAAAGCAGAGACCTGGGATGGCAGGCGTGAAGGCAGGAGCCAGAGCAGCTTCTCGGAGGTCCAGGCGGAGTCCTCTTGGCTGAATTTTGGCTGGGGAAGAGGCTAAGGAAGGAGCTAGTACCCAGCTGAGAGTTTGGACTGTGTGCCTCACATATGCCCATTTTCATTTGATTGGTATATTTATCTTAATTCCACATGTGGGAAGAAGGATGTTGCTTCCCTGCTGTCCTGAAATGTGTGATCTCGTTCACAGTTGTCTGAAATCCCATTCGGTCTCCTTCATAGAGCCCTGTAAATACTGAATGAAATATCAGTGTTCTTTCAGGTTGAGTATGGAGGATGGCTAAGAAACAAAATACAATTAAAAGATAAAAAAAGTCAGGACCTAAAGTTCTACAAACAGAGAGAGGAAATAGTTCCAGGCACAACACTTCAAAGATCCCCAGCCTGATGTCAAAGAGATGGAAGTTTGTACCCAGCTACATGACTTGCTGGCTATGTGACTCAGCCTTGATGTCTTCATCTGTACAACAAACACCTTGAAGGTTCTGAAATCAGGTAATCCCTATAAGGGGTCTGGTCTCAGGTAATGTTCCCAAGTTGGTAATCCAGGTTTTTTTTTTCTTTCTTTTTTCTTTTGCTGAGCATATAAAAAAAATTAGTTCTTGATTTTTTTTTTTCTAAACAAGAGCTTCATCAGGATAGAATTCACACATCATAAGCTCCATTCTTTAAAATTATACAATGCAGTGACTTTTAATATATTCACAAAGTTCCATCGCAGTCACCACTAGTGCCAGAACATTTTCATCATTTTAAAAAGAAGCTCTCTACCCATTAGCATCACTCCCCATTCCTATCTTTCCCCAGTCCCTGGAAACCACGAATCTGCTTTCTGTCTCTGTGGATTTGCCTATTCCAGCTACGTCCTATAAATGGAATCATACAACAGGTAGTCTTTTGTAAACAGCCTCTTTAACTTAGCGTAATCTTTTCAGAGTTCATCCATTGTAGCATGCCTCAGTACTTCATTCCTTTTTTGGGCTGAATAATAGTCGATTGTATGGATATCATTTATCATTTATCCATTTTTCGGTTGATAGACATTTGAGTTGTATCTACTTTTTGGCTCTGTTTAATAATACTTCTATGAGCGTTGGTATGTAAGTTTTTGTGAGGATACACATTTTCAGTTCTCTTGGGTATATGTCTAGAAGTGGCATTACTGGTCATGTGGGAACTCTATGTTTCATATATTGAGGAACTGTTCAACTGCCTTCCCAGCAGCTGCACCATTCTGCATTCTCAACAGCAGTGTCTGAGGGTTTCAGTCGCTCCATATGCTCACCAACACTTGTTATTGTCGTTTTAATGTTCTCCATCCTAGTAGCTGTGAAGTGGAATCTCACTGTGGTTTAACTTGCATTTCAGCGATGGCTAAGCATGGTGAGCATCTTTTCATATGCATATTCACCATCTATAGCTCCTCTTTGGGAAATGTCTATGAAGATTCTCGCCCTACTTTTAATTGGGTTATTTGACTTTTTACTATTGAGTTGTGAGAGTTTTTCATATGCAGTATTCTAGACACAAGTTCTTTATCACATATATGATTTGCAATTATTTTTTTCTCATTCTGTGAGTTTTCTTTTTTAGGTCTTCTTTTAATCAATTCAGTAGATATTATTTTGAAAGGGGTTTCTTTCAGTGCATTAGAAATGGCCTGAGATTCAGCAAATGAGAATAATGTGCCCAGTGTAGTGCCTGGCATCTTGGTTTGCGTTGCTGGCCCAGCTCTGGTGCTGCAGGTGGACCAGGTGGCCACTTAAGGATTGACTGTTTTGAATACTACAAAGAATGTGAATGGCTCTTTAAATAATTTTTTTTGGAACAAGAGTTGTTACTCCCTTCATTTGTCATCTCTTCTTCTAATTCTAAATGAGAAAAACCCCACATTTTCTGACAATGTGGCCTATATTACGAACAGAAAGAAACTTGGGTGTTAGTTCCACTTAATGAACCATATTGTAAAGATCTGTCCTTTCCCAGCTGCACATGGGAATATTTCCCCTCTCTGTAGAACTTTAGGTCTTGACTTTTTTTCTTCTTCTTTTAATTACATTTTGTTTCCTAGCCAGCTCTCATCTTCACAAATTACTAAAAAAACTCCACAAGATTTCTTCATGTTTTTCCTGTTAACATAATTAGTGGTCCTAACGAGGGATGTGAACTGGATCTTAGTTTTGTGTTTTCAGAAACATTTCTGAGTCAAAATCACGTCATACGTTTTCCTCCCCCATAATGAAATTGGACAAATGAAGTACATTTTCTTTTTCTCCTTTTTCTCCTGCCAGTTTTTGATTGGATATTTCCCTTCTGCCAGATGCAATCTGCTTTTGTCTTCTGGCTTTCTTCTGAACTTTTTGGTTTCATAAGTTGAAAAATATAACCTCCCCCGTGACACTGATCTGGTTTGGCAACTAGCTGGTTTTTCTTAACGTCTGAACTTGATTTGGCTGCCACTGTCTGAGATACAAAATGTGATGGCTTCTCAGAGCCAAGCTAGTGTGGTTTTCACAAATCTTTTTCTCATTTAAGATTTAGCTCCAGATGAAGGTGAAATATTTTACATTCTGGCCAATTCGTAAGTTTACTGGCACTGAACACTTTGTGCCATTTGCTAGATGGTGCAAGCTGCCTTATTTTTATTGTCAGATCATTTGAAAAACAGGCAAGCATTTTAGATACCACATGAGGGATCTTCTCCCTTGACCAGAGAAAGGAACTGAGACTCAAAGAGGTTGTGAGTTGCTGAAGATCTCCCAGCAGATCCAGGGTAACAGCCTACAAACCACCAGTGACGATAATGATGATGATCATCATCTAAGGGTCAAATATTAAATATAAAATGAAGTATCAATATTTGTATTAAACTTCCCCTTTCCCCAAATCTCATTTCTTTTTTTTTTTTTTTTTTTTTTTTTTTTTTTTTTTTGAGACGGAGTTTCGCTCTTGTTACCCAGGCTGGAGTGCAATGGCGTGATCTCGGCTCACTGCAACCTCCGCCTCCCGGGTTCAGGCAATTCTCCTGCCCCAGCCTTCTGAGTCGCTGGGATTACAGGCACGCGCCACCATGCCCAGCTAATTTTTTGTATTTTTAGTAGACACGGGGTTTCACCATGTTGACCAGGATGGTCTCGATCTCTTGACCTCGTGATCCACCCGCCTCGGCCTCCCACAGTGCTGGGATTACAGGCTTGAGCCACCGCACCCGGCCTATTTCTAATGGATGAATATGAAGAAGGAAAGCACGGGCTGGACTGGAAAGCCGCAGCCTGTTGTTTTGTGCCTGCCTCTGAGAGACCCCTTGCCCAGCTGTCTCAAGTCCTCTTTGAAATGAGGCAGGGAAATCAATAAAGGTAATCACCCTCTTTGAGCTTCAATTTCCCCACCTATGAACCAGGACCTCCCCAGCAGTTGGCGAGACTCAAATGGTAGCTTGTGGGTAGATGTCATGGGCCAGTTAGTGGCATTGTCGATCTGGAGGAATGCATAGGATGGAGTGACAAACACACAGACATGCAGAGGCTGTCACCTACACACACAGAGGTTGTCACCTAGCAGTGTTACCGAGCAAACTCCAATACAGCAGCATTGTCAATTCGTAAATAGCTGATTGGTTTCATCTCGGGCCACATTTTAGCAGTTGCTCATGGCTGTCTGGAGGGCAGTGTTAAGGAGGTTTCTGAGACTGTGTCCATGCTTAGTTGGACAGATAGGTCTGCTCTGAATCCAGGAGCGGGAGATGTTGGTTTCTGCCACCTATTTGCCATCCATGGGCTACACAAATGCAGAGCATTTTAACAGGCAGGAGCGTGAAGTCGTTTTGACTTGTGAAGGGGAAAGCTTCTAACTGTGTGGGCCTGACTTTGACCACAATACGATTTCCTCACTTGTGATGACTTTGCTACAGGCAAGAGACCGTTCTATCTTACAGCCTTAAAACGAGATGTGCTCCGAGTCCCAGTAATTCTCTGGGATTGGGACGCCAGTGTGTGCTCCAAATCTGTCACAAGTCACAAGCCATTGAAAATCGCTTGCCTGGCCGGGCGCGGTGGCTCAAGCCTGTAATCCCAGCACTTTGGGAGGCCGAGGCGGGTGGATCACGAGGTCAAGAGATCGAGACCATCCTGGTCAACATGGTGAAACCCCGTGTCTACTAAAAATACAAAAAATTAGCTGGGCATGGTGGCGCGTGCCTGTAATCCCAGCTACTCAGGAGGCTGGGGCGGGAGAATTGCCTGAACCCAGGAGGCGGAGGTTGTGGTGAGCCGAGATTGCGCCATTGCACTCCAGCCTGGGTAACATGAGTGAAACTCCGTCTCGAAAAAAAAAAAAAGAAAATCGCTTGCTTTTGGTGTAGCAGTTGATCTCCCACATTATTTACTCTCCTTCTGAGGGCCAGAGTTCTGGGGCCTGCCATCATGAAAATGGCAGATTGGGTTTATTTTAGGACACATCTAGCCAGTCAGTTGAAATGGGTTGCTCTGGCTTGCCTGGTTTAATTTCCTGTTTCCTGTTTTGTTGCTGTGTGATGGATTGTGCTTTGTGGTCTCACATTCCTGGTCTGTGGCCCTAGGGACCCAGGGGCCGCCTCTGGCATCGTTCCCCACTCCTGGAGGCCGCATGCTGTGAAAGGCCAGTGATGTGGAAGCCTCTGTGAGTGGCCGTGATTCCCATGTTGGCCCTTTGAGCACGAAAGGACTCTGCGATGGAGGAGCTCACACCTGGCCCCGACATGTGGGTCACATCCAAGCGCAGAATTTATTGCATCTGATTTTCCTCTCTGGTCTTACTTGATTGTTGTTGTTCTTTTTCTTTCTTCAAAGGTTCAGTCATTTGGGGAAAGGATTGTGCTTTTCATTCTAAACGTCATTATTTTTGGAAGATTGGAGAGAAATCTGGATGACGATGACATGTTTTTTCTACCTCACTCTGTGAAGGAGCAAGCCAAAATCATGTGGAGACATGGAGCGGCTGTTGGGTTTTACACAACCAAGATGAAAGGTGAGGGGTGCGCAGCCACTACTTCAGGCTGGGCTGAGTGGGGCTCTCCAGGGGTCTGCCTGCCCCAGAGGGCTCCCTCAGCACCGGCTATGTGGCGAGAATCTTCTAGCACAGGAAGTATCACAGATTAAGTTGGGTGTAAATAAACCTCATGTATGGATTCCATTTCCACCAGATTTCTTGTCTTAGGGGCAAATACGTGAAAAGCATGTCCCTTTGATTTCCAGGTAGTGCCACGTCCTTCCAGAGAAGAACTCATTGCAGTTAATAGTTTAAAATTTCATTTGTTTCCTTCAGTGTTACTCGCTAGTTGTCAGGAAAAATACCTTTGCTAGTAGCTGACACATGGAGCAAAAGCACCTTGGATGCCAAGATTTACAGACATGACCTCAGAAGAAAGGGAGTCCAGCCATGATAACAAGGTTAGGGTGATGTCTGACTTGAAGGGCAGTGATCAACGCTCAGTGTGAGACTAGTACCATTTTGCTAAAGGGATGTGCCTCTTCTTCTTCTTCTTTATTTTTCTTGATTTATGTCACCCAGGCTGGAATACAGTTGGCATGATCATGGCTCACTGCAGCCTCAACTTCACTGGGTTCAGGTGATCCTGCCACTTCAGCCTCCTGAGTAGCTGTGTCTGGCTAATTTTTGGATTATTTTGTAGAGACAGGGTTTTGCCATGTTGCCCAGGCTGGTCTCGAACTTCTGAGCTTAAGTCATCTGCCTGCTTCAACCTCCCAAAGTGCTGGGATTGCAGGTGTGTGCTACTATGCGTGGCCACTGGTCTTCTTCTTTAAACTTGCTGTCTTTCATTCATTGTTTTCTTTTTTTACTTTCTTTTTCTTTCTTTTTTTTTTTTTTTTTTTTTTTTTTCTGAGATGGGATCTCACTTTGTCACCCAGGCTGGAGGGCAGTGGTGTGATCATAGCTCACTGCTGCCTCACATTCTTGGGCTCAAGTGATCCTCCTGCCTCAGCTTCCCAAAGTGCTGGGATTACAGGCATGAACCACCACGCCTTGCCTCTTTCTTTAATTTTTTGCAGACTGTCAACATCTCTCACCTAACTAATTTCAGCCCTATCATTTGGTTGTCAAAAAGTTCTTAATTTTAGCAAGAATTAATCTTCTCAGTAAACTGCCATGGGTGTACTATGAGTTAAGTGTTTTTCTCAGTTGCTAAAGAGGCTGAGTTTTGTTCTGAGCCATGTAAACATTGTGTGTGTGCTTGACCTCTCCAGGATGAGATAAATGTGTGTTTCCCACTTTTTTGTTTTTCCTCAGTGAGATACAGCAGTTTCTCATCCAAACCACTTCTTCGTTTCTTGGTTATTTGCAAAGTCAGTCGTAACTTTTTAGCCCCTGTGTCTTTCAGCTCCGTTCCTTGTGAATGACTTTGCCCTTAGATTTTGATGCCCTTTCACTTTTTTGAATGGTCACATTCTTTTACCATTTAAGGTAGACTAAGGGGCCAGAGAAAAATTAAAATGCAAAGGAGGCCGTTTGAATTCCTCTTTCCTGGGAGACTCCTTAGTGGTCATTGTCTACTAAATGGCTGTTTTTGAATCTGTAACCGAATCATTTGTGGTGCAGACATCCTACTAATAGTTAACAAAAACTGTTAACAGATTCCAGCTCAATGTGTGAAACCACAGGTAGGCAGCAGAGGGAGCTTGACCTTGGTCTTGCCTGGTCCTGCTGCTACTCCTGGAGGCAGTGATACCAAGGCCTCTGATTTTGAGGAGGGGAGCAGGGGTTGTCTGCAACTGCCGTGCTCTTCCCCAGGCAGATTCAGAGCCTTGGAGCAGGTAAAGTACGTAAAGATGCTGAGCTAAGGCAGTTCAGACCAGGTGCTTGAATTCTGCCTCTTCATTTTTGATGAATCCCACAAATTCAGTGAAAAGTACCCTGAAGCTGTTTGTGAGGTCACATTATTGTCATCAATGAACTGGTTTTTGAAGTGGCAATGGACTGTTAGTTACTCAGTAATTTAGTGGTTTTAAAAAGTGTCAAATGGCGGAGTATGGTGGCTCACGCCTGTAATCCCAGCAACTTTGGGAGGCCAAGATGGGCAGATCCCTTGAGCTCAGGAGTTCGAGACCAGCCTGGGCAACAGGGTGAAACCCTGTCTCTACTAAAAATACAAAAATCAGCTGGGCATGGTGGCGCACACCTATGGTCCCAGCTGCTTGGGAGGCGGAGGTGGGAGGATCCCTTGAGCCGAGATCACGCCACTGAACTCCAGCCTGGGTGACGGAGTGAGACTCTGTCTCAAAAAAAAAAAAGGATCAAGCCTCAGGTATTATTTTATAGCAACACGAAATGGACTAATAGAGGTTCCCTTAGTATTTCTTGTAGTCCTATTCTCCTGGGAACAAATTCTACTAATTTTTGTTTACTGAAAATATTTGTCCAACGTTTTAATGGTTGCTGATCTGATGGCTATGAAATGATATCTTATTTTAAAACCTTTCTCCAATTGTTGCTAATGTATAGATTTTTAAGTATTGATTTTGGGTTTGTCAGTATTGCTAAAATCTCCTATTCTATAATTTGTTAGTAGTTTCTTTTGCTTTTTGTTTCTGATTTTTTGTTGTTGTAGTAAAATACAGGTAAAATAAAATGTATCTTACTCATTTTAAGTGTACAGTTCAGTGGTATTAAATATATTGATGATGATGTGTGACCATCACCACCATCCATCTCCAGAACTCGTTCCATATTATTGAATGGAAACTGTTCCCACTAAACAATGACTCTCCATTTCACTCTCTCTCCAAATTCTTGAAACTACCATTTTAGTTTGTGTAAATCTGACGATGTTAGGTGCCTCATATAAGTGGAATCACCCAGTATTTTTCCTTCTGTGACTGGCTTATTTCACTTAGCATAATGTCCACCATTTTCATCTGTGTTATAGCATGTATCAGAATTTCCTTCCTTTTTTAAGGCTGAATAATATTCCATTGTATGTATATGCCACATTTTGCTTGTTGATTCATTTGTCAGTGGACATTTGGATTGCATTCGTGTTGTAGCTCTTGTGAATAATGTTGCTGTAAACATGGATATACAAATATCTCTTTGAAACTCTGCTTTAGGTATATGCTCAGAAGTGGAATTAGAGGATCATGTGGTAATTCTAGGTTTCATTGTCTGAGGAACTGCCACACTGTTTCCCATGGTGGCTGTAACATCTTACATTCTTACCAACAGTGCACAAGGGTTTTAATTTCTCCCCATTTTTGCTAACACTTATTTTTTTATAGTATCATCCTAATGGATGTGAAGTGGTATCTCGCAGTCTTGATTTGCATTTCCCTAATGATTACTGAGCATGTTTATATGTACTTATTGGCCATTTGTATATCTTCTTTGGAGGAGTGTTTATTCAAGTTCTTTGCCTATTTTTTTCTTGGTTGTGTGTGTGTATGTATTTTAAATGTTAAAAAAATACAAATAAATACATAAAAATATTTATTTGTATTAGCTATTCCATAATCTAAACATATTTTAAGACATCATGTTGTATACCAAAGATGAGTACAATATTTACCTGTCAATTTAAAATATATAAATTTTAAAAATACTCATATTTGAATTGTAAATTGGTTGTATGTATGTAATTTAAACATTTAAAAATACATACAAATAAATATATAAAATATGTACAATATATTTATTTATATTAGCTATTCCATAATCTATACATATTTCAAAACATCATATTGTATACTAAAGATATATACAATATTTACATGTCAATTTAAAAGATATAAATTTTAAAAATACTTAAAAATATATTTGAATTGTGAATTTGTCTCAAATTCATACAAAGCAAAATGGTGGTTTCAAGAACTAGAGGGAGAGGGAAACAGGGAGTTATTGTTTAACGGGCACAGAGTTTCCATTTATAATGTGGAAAGAGGTCTGGACACGGATGGTGATGATGGTTACATAGCATCATTCATATTTAAAGATTTTTAAATTGACAGATTCAATAGTGTATATATTTTTTGGTGTACGACATGGATTTCCTTACAATGGGCTTCATCTTTCTCTGATGCCTCCCTGATAAGCTTAATAACTAACCTCCTAAATTCTTTTTCAGGTAAATCAGGGATTTCTTCTTTGTTTGGGTCCATTGCTGGTGAACTAGTGTAATTTTTTTAAAGGTGTTAAAGAACCTTGTTTTGTCATATTACCAGAGTTGGTTTTCTGTCTCCTTCTCCTTTGGGTAGGTTCTGTCAGAGGAAGGGCTAAGGCTGAAGGCTTCTTTTGTTCCACGGGGTGTTTCCTTGATGTAGCACTCTCCCCCTATTCCTACGATGTGGCTTCCTGAAAGCTGAGCTGTAGTGATCATTATCTCTCTTCTGGATCTAGCCACTCAGCAATTCTACCAGGCTCTGGCTGGTACTGGGGGTTGTCTACACAGAGTTCTGTGATGTGAACCATCTGTGGGTCTCTCAGTCGTAGATACCAACACAGTATTTGGGGTGTCTCCTGGGTCCTGCAGGAGCAATCCACTTCCTTCAGGGAGTCTGTGGGTCCTCTCAGGTTTCCTGATTTATTTCTGCAGTTGTTCTGTAGCAAAAAGTAACAGTGTGAGCCTCCACATGCTGCTCTGTCTGTCCCAGTCAGAGCTGTGATCTAGTCCTGCCTCTCATCTGCCATGATTCCCATTGGTGTCTTTTGAAACAGTTTAAAACATTGATGAAGCTAGGTTTGTCAAAATTGATTGTGTTTTTGGTGTTGAATCTAAGAACTCTTTGCCTAACCCAAGGTTGGGAAGATTTTTACTTTTTCTTTTTCTAAAAGCTTTGTAGTTTTAGCTCTTATATTCATGTCCATGATCCCTTTTGAATTATTTTATATTGTATATGACGTAAAGTAAGGGTCCAACCTCATTTTATAAAATCCTAATACATTTAAAAATATGAATAGGCTTTATTTTAAGAATAGTTTTTAGATTTATAGAAAAATTGAGGGGGCAAGTACACAGTTCCTCTGTTTCCCCTCCCCCAACAATTTTCTCTATTAACATATTGCATTAGTGTGGTACGTTTGTTGCAATTGATGAACCAATATTGATATATACATTAGTTTTCTAGGGCCTCCATAACAAAATACCACAGACTGGGTGGCTTAAACTAGGGGTCCCCAGGCCCCAGGCCATGGGCCGGTACCAGTCTGTAGCCTATTAGGAACTGGGCTGCACAGCAGGAGGTGAGTGCTGGGTGAGTGAGCGAAGCTTCATTTGTATTTACAGTTGCTCCCATTGCTCATGTTACCACCTGAGCTGAGCCTCCTGTCAGATCAGTAGTGGTATTGCATTCTCATAAGAGCACGGACCCTATTATGAACTGTGCATGTGAGGGATCTAGGTTGCTCCCTCTTTTTGAGAGTCTAAAGCCTGATGATCTGTCATGCTCTCCCATCATCCCCAGATGGGACCATCTAGTTGCAAGAAAACAAGCTCAGGGCTCCCACTGATTCTACATTATGATGAGTGTATACTTATTTCATTATATATTACAATGTAATAATAGAAATAAAGTGCACAATAAATGTAATGCACTTTAATCATCCTGAAACCATCTTCTCCCCTTCCTGGTCCATGGAAAAACTGTCTTCCATGAAACTGGTTCCTGATGCCAAAAAGGTTGGGGACCGCTGACTTAAACAACAGAAACTAATTTTCTCACAGTTAGGGAGAGGCTGTAAGAAAGGTCAAGGTGTCAGAAGCTTGTTTTCCTCCGAGGCCTCTCTCCTTGGCTTGCAGATGGCTGCCTTCTCATTATGTCCATACTTGGTCTTTTCTCTACTTGAGTATTGCTGGTGTCTTCCTGGGTATCCAAACTTCTTCTTACAGAGACACTAGTCAGGTTGGACTAGTGCACACCCTAATGGCCTTGTTTTAGCTTCGTGACTTATTTTAAAGGTCTTATCTCCAAAGATAGCCACCTTCTGAGGTTTTGGGGGTTTGTGAATGTTGGAAACACACGGTTCAGCCTATAAGAATAGATGATTATTAACTGAAGTCCATAGTTTACATCAGGGCTCACCCCATATTGTACCATCTGTGGGATGTGACAAATATTTAATGGCATGTGTCCACTGTTCTAGTATCACACAGAGTAGTTTCACTGCCTAAAAATCCTCTGTGCTCTGCCTATTCATCCTTCCTACTCCCAGCCCTTGTAACCACAGATATAAGATTTTTTTTTTTTTTGGTGGGACCCAGTCTTACTCTGTCACCCAGGCTGGAGTGCAGTAACACGATGTCAGCTCACTGCAACCCCCACCTCCCCAGATCATGCAGCTCTCATGTCTCAGCCTCCCAAGTAGCTGGGACTACAGGCAAGAGCCACCACAGCTGGCTCATTTTTTGTATTTTTAGTATTTTTTTTTTGAAGGAAAATTTGCATTAATTATTTTTATTTACAGAAACAGTGTATATTTAACCCAGTTTCATGGCAAGTTCTTTAGCCTTTGCCTTTTCTAGCTTGGCAATGCAAGCCACAGACTTGGGACCCAGGACATTACCTCCCCAGTGACGGCGGGTCTCATCCTATCTGCCATTGTAGTTGGTGCGGATAGCTTCCACCAGGTTAGCCAAAGCACCTTTGTCTTCCAAGTTAACCTGTGTGAAGGCGACAGTGGTGCAGGTCTTCCTGTGGACTAGACGTCCCAGTCTTGCCTTCCCCTTGATAATGCAGTAAGGGACTCCCATTTTACGACAGAGGGCAGGCAAGAAGACAACCAGCTCAATGGGATCCACGTCATGTGCAGTCACCACCAGCTGAGCTTTCTTGTTCTCCACCAAGGTGGTGACGGTGTTAACTCCTGCTCAAAGGACAGGTGGTCTCTTAGTGGGGACGTCCCCTTTGCCAGCTGCTTTCTTCTCGGCCCGGGCCAACAGCCTCTGCTTCTTTTCTTGCTTCATCTCTGGTCTATACTTGTGGGCCAGCTTAAGCAGCTGAGTAGCTGTTTGGCGGTCCAGGGCCTGGGTGAACTGGTTAATTGCAGGAGGCACTTTCAGCTGCTTACAGAGGATGGCTCTCTGCCACTGCAACCTGATGTAGCGGGGCCATTTCACAAAGCAGGTGAGGTCTCTTTTGGGCTGGATGTCTTGTCCAATACCAAAATTTTTAGTCCTTTTCTCAAATAGTGGATTCACCACTTTCTTGGCCTCCTGCTTCTTCATGACAGCAGGGGCCGGAGCCACCTTCTTCCCCTTGGCCTTCTTTCCTTTTGGCATCTTGGGCAGCGGGAAGAGCGTATTTTTTGTATTTCTGAGGAATGCATTGTTAAGCGTTTGCATCATTGTGTGAACATGATCGGATGTTCCTATAAGACTCAGTGGCAGAGCCTGCTACACACCTAGGCTGTAGAGTATGGCCTGTCATCTCTAGGCCACAAACCTGTACAGCTTGTTACTCTACTGGTTACTAGAGGTGATTGTAACATAATGGTAAGTATTTGTCTATCTAAACTGGTGCTTAGTTGTAGAATTACAAAGAGGATTTTGATAGAGCTAGCACTGAGTTTACAGATCATTTTGGGAAGAATTATCTTATTAATTGAGTCATCCAATCTATGAACATGGAATTTATCTTCATTTATTTAGATCTTCCTTAATTTCTCTCAACAATGTCTGGTAGTTTTCGGTGTACAAGACAATTCTTTTCTTAAACATACTCTTAATTATTTACTTCTTTTAAAATACCATTGTAAATGAAATTGCATCTTTATTTAATATTAAGCCTTTTTAGTTTTGGAAGATTTCACTATTACAAGAACACTGCTCTCATCTTCTATATATTGAAATAATATAATTACAAGCAAGTTGCTTCTCTCATCTCAAGTGCATCGAGGTTGAAATCCTAAATATTTTATAGTTACTGTCTCAAGAGAAATGAGTCTCTTTATTCACCACAGATAATTTATTTTTAAATTCATTTTTGGTATGAAATAGTAAGCTTATTTAGCTAACAATTCTTTTGGTTGGCATTTTAGGATGAGCTCAGCTGGGTGGTTTTCTAGTCTAGGTGGGCTTTTCGTGTATTCATGGTGACCTGCTTGTTAGGTGGCTCTGCTGCTTGGGGCTGGCTAGACATTGGCTGGGATCGCAGTAGTGCCTGGGCCATATTCCTTTCAGGTAGTGGGCTACCTTGGGCTTGCTTTTGTGGTGTGTTGCAGGGATCCTAGAGGGAACACAGGTGCAGCATACCCCAGGAGGCCTAGGATTAGGGTGGTGGTGCTGTCACTCTGCCTCATTCTGTTGACCAAAGTGAATCACAAGGCCAGCTGGAATTGAAGGTGAGGGGAAATTGATCCCATCTCTTGATGGGAGGAGCTTCAAAATCAGTTGCAAAGGGGCATGGACATAGGAAGGAAGTAATCGTGGCCATTTTTGCAAACAGTTCACTATGGCAGGTGTATCTTTGCGGTTCGATCTGGCTGGTTAGAATCTGAGTCATTTTTGTTTGTTTGTTTGGGAAATTACCCACTTCTGAATCTCGGGAGGGACAAATACCACTGCTTCCAACAGGAGCTGAAAATGCTCCATATTTGTTTTCTTCTAACATTGCATGTAGGGCATGGGCACCTGTGCAGTTTAGAGGTGAGGAAGGCGAGCTGGTAAGCTCAGTGTGGAATTGGAGTTCTGGTTACAGTGTTGACAGAGGTGCCTGGCTGAAAGGCCATGTTCTCATTGGAGAAATGGCAACTGTGCTGGTGTTGACTATGGTTGCAATATGGTTAAGCTGTGGGTAAAAAGTTGGGAGGGTGCCTGTTGTCACCTCTCTTGTTCTGCTGTAGTAGGGCCATCAATATTTCATGAGAAGTAGGGCCTGATGCTGCATCTATTTGGAGTAAGTGCATTTTGCTATAATTGGACATAGTGAGCCCTTGCTAGTGTTACTGAAACAAGTCCGTACCCTAGAGATGGGTCGAATTGGTCTCTTCAGGTTTCACTTCTGCAGGGAGACAGTTGATGTTGCCAGGTTTGCTCCAAGAGTCTCATTGAACCATGTGCAGTGAAGGGAGGAATCTGAGGAGGGTGCTGCATGAGTGCCCTCACTCTGTATCGTCTCCCAGGTTCACCTTTCATTTCAGCCCAGTGGTCTAATATCATGTGAGTTTTTCAAGAATACTGATCAGTCACCTGGAGAATGATCTGCTATTTTAGCCTCACTTGTTTAGCTTGTAAAACTGATCATGTTTCCATGAGGTACCCATGACTCTGGCTGTGCAGGGGCCCTGCAGGGTCCTGGTGGGTCAGCCACGAGCCCAGGGGACAGTGTGTGTCTCTTTCTTTCCCTGCAGGCAGCCTGTGTGGCAGTGGCACAGGTGTGTGCTACCTGCTACCTGTCTTTGACACCGTGTTTGTCAGGAGGAAACACCGGCGCCAAGGCCTGGGAACGGCCATGCTGCGGGATTTCTGTGAGACATTCCCAGATGACGAGGCCCTGGGGGTCAGCTACCCAATGTCCCCTGCTATGTACCAAGGTAAACCCCCCTTGAATTGTACTGAAGCGTATGGCGATGGATAACACACATGCATTCCAGGGGATTCTGGAGGCAGAGGCCCTGGGGAGCCCTCGTGGGCAGATGCAGGCCTCGGCGGGGCAGCACGCACGTGGGGGTTTCCTTCCCTCTGAGAAATCTCCAATTACTGCAGCACAAGCTGAGACTTCATGTTTGATCACAAGTAGTGAACTTCTCCCAAGCTGGAAAATAATTGGATTCAGAAACAATCACAAACAAATCAATGAGCTCAGAGAGGAGGGAATCCGGGGAGCTGCCGCCATGCTGTGGGCTGCAGGGCTTTGGAGTGCCTTTGCTCTTCCACTTGACACCTGTAGTTCCTCACTTTGTCCTTTGAACTTGAAGCCACGGGAGAGCCCAAGAGCTGAAGGGAAGGCAGGAACTGGGTGGAAGGGCAAGCTCTGAATGGGCTCAGCTTTCCAGCACCTCCGTAGCTCTCTACGCACAAGACGCCTCCCTCCCATATCCTTTATCCACGTTTGCCAGAGGAGGATGAAACAGCTCTGATGTGAAACATCACACCCTAAGGTGACGAGGGTGGGAGGCTCTGGAGAGCCTGTCTCTGAGCCCCCCCTCCCCTGTGAAGCACACACACCCTACTTTGTGCCCTGCCTCTGTTCTGGGTGTGTAGCTGTTTTTGAATGCTTAGTATCCAGTTTCTGGTGTCTTTTTGGCTCAAGGGTTAGGAGAGAACAGTTAGGAAAAGCCAGGAAGCTTCTGTTGCTGTGAAGTCATAAAGAAAAGCAGGTAAAAACATCGTTTTCCTCAAGTGGGTCTGCTTGTTTCTATGTATTTTCAAACTCAGTCTGTTGTTAAACTCTGAAGAGCCTTGGATTTCTGCAAAGAGCACTTGAGGCTTCTTGCACCGTGTAGCTCACTTTCAGGTGCTGGAGCATTCGGGGGCCTAGGTAGCTGGTCCTCTGTCCAAACCCATGTCCTTCCAGTCCCTCTCCTCCTCCTCTTTTTTTGAGACGGAGTCTCACTCTGTTGCCAGGCTGGAGTGCAGTGGTGCAATCTCTGCTCACTGCAACCTCCACCTCCTAGGTTCAAGCAATTCTCATGCCTCAGCCTCCCAAGTAGCTGGGACTACAGGCACACACCACCACATCCAGCTAATTTTCATATTTTTAGTAGAGATGGGGTTTCACCATGTTGGCCAGGATGGTCTTGATCTCCTGACCTCGTGATCCGCCTGCCTCAGCCTCCCAAAGTACTGGGATTATAGGTGTGAGCCATCATGCCTGGCCCCTCTCCTCTTTCTTGCTTCAGGTACAGACCACCTCCTGGTTTTAGGAGGCTTTGCCGAGGGAGTGGGAGAGAGTGCTTTACTCAAAGGAACAGTGGGCTCCAAGGTTAAGAGCTGGACTGCTGAGCCTGGGTCAGCCTTGCTAAGACCCTGTAGGGCCCTGTGCTCCCTGCTGTCCCTCCACTGTCTTCGCCTGCAAAGAAAGTTCTGAATAGGCTGATTCTGACTCATGCTACTGCTCTCTGGGCTTCAGCCACCCAGGTTTCTATTGAGTTCTGTGGTGCCTTCCGACTGGACAGGACAGGACAGACTCCTGCCCTGGGCCCCACGCTTTGAACTCTCTTTCAGCTGCATCTCCCTCTGCGGGGGCAAAGATTCCATGAGCCCAAGAGGAGGTGCCCTCCTGGCCCACACTGCTCCTCCTAAACTGGCTCAGGGTACCAGGACCCCAGGATTCCTGCCAGTGGCCACTGTGGGGCTGAGTGGACGTCATCCCTGAGTCTGTGCTCATGAGGGTGATCATGCCACCAATTTGTACATCCTTAGAGCCCAGGGAGGATCTTGGGGGGCTGTGGACAGTGTGTGGGAAGGCGGCCACATTTCTACTCACAGGCCTCTTAGGTATCTATCGGGGGCTGGGGTGGGTGGAGAAGGGGGTGGACTGCTGGCTGGGGGCCAGCTCGCTTGGTATTGCCACATACTGGTGCAATGCTCCAAGGAGTCCAAGAATTCTAAATTTGAAACGAGCTTCTCCTGTTGTTAGGAAGTTATATTTGTCAAGATAGGAGGGCAGAGCGTGTCATATATAGCGCTTTGCTAACTTGGTTTGTACCTTTGGAAGACAGGCATTCCTCATTTCACTGCTCTTCCCTTGATTGCACTTTGCAGATGCTGTGTGTTTTATATTGTGAAGGCTGTGGCAGCCCTGCTTCGAGCAAGTCTTCTATCAGGGACACTTTTCCAACAGCATGGGCTCGCTTCATGTCTCTGTGTCAGATTTTGGTAATTTTCAGAATATTTCAAACTTCTTTATTATTATTGTATCTGTCCTGGTGATCTGTGATCAGTGATATTCGACATTACTGTCATAATTGTTTTGGGGCACCCCAAACCATGCCCATGAAAGTCAGTGAACTCAATTAATGCATGAGCCTGTTCTGACTCTGCTAGTGACCAGCTGTTCCTTCCTTTTCTTCCTGTTCCTTGAGATACAATAATATTGAAATTAGGTCGACTAATAGCCCTACAATGGCCTCTGAATGTTCAAGTGAACAGAAGAGTCACATGTCTTTCACTTTAAATCAAAAGCTAGAAATGACTAAGCAAGGAAGGCATGTCAAAGGCTGAGGTAGACTGAACACTAGGCTTCTGGCACTAGCTGGCCAAGATGTAAATACAAAGGAAGAATTCTTGAAGGGAATGGAAAGTTCTACTCCTGTGAACACACAAATCATAAGCACGTAAAGCAGCCTTACTGCTCACAGGGAGAAAGTTTTAGTGGTCTGATAAAAGTTCAAGCCGGCCACAACATTGCCTTAAGTCAAAGCCTAACCCAGAGCAAGTCTCTGACTCTCTTCCATTCTGGGAAGGCTGAGAGATTTGAGGAAGCTGCAGAAGAAAAGTTTGAAGCTAGCAGAGATTGGCTGATGACGTTTGAGGGAAGACATCATCTCCATAACATAAAAGTGCAAGGTGAAGCAGCAATTGCTGATGCAGAAGCTACAAAATTTACCCAGAAGATCTAGCCAAGAATGTTGGTAAAGGTGGCTGCACTACACAACAGATTTTCAATGTAGGTGAAACAGCCTTCTACTGGAAGAAGATGGCATCCAGGACTTTCATAGCTAGAGAGGAGAAGTCAGTGCCTGGCCTCAAAGCTTCAAAGGACAGGTTGAGTCTCTTGTTAGGGGCTGATGTAGCTGGTAGCCTTCAGTTGAAGTCCACACTCATTTACTCATCTGAAAATCCTAAGGTCCTTAAGAATAATGCCAAATTGGCCAGATGTGGTGGCTCACATCTATAATCCCAGCACTTTGGGAGACTGAGGCTGGTGGATCATGAAGTCAGAAGTTCAAGACTAGCCTGACCAACATGGTGAAACCACCTCTCTACTAAAAATACAAAAATTAGCTGGGCATAGTGGCATGTACCTGTAGTCCCAGCTATTCAGGAAGCCGAGTCAGGAGAATCGCTTGAACCTGGGAGGCAGAGGCTGCAGTGAGCTGAGATCATGCCATGTCACTCCAGCCTGGGTGACAGCAGGACTCCATCTCAAAAGAAAAAAAAAAGAAGTATGCCAAATCTATTCTGTCTGTCCTCTAGAAATGGAAAAACAGTGCCTGGATGACAGCACATCTGTTTACAGCATGGTTCAGTGAATAATTTAAGCCCGCAGTTGAGACCTACTGCTCAACTGTGGGCTTAAATTATTCACTAAACCGTGCTTTCAAAATATTACTGCTCATTGACAATGTACCTGGTTATCCAAGAGTTCTGATGGACATAGACAAAGAGATTAATGTTGTTTCCATGCCTGCTAACATAATATCCATTCTGCAGCCTGTGGATCAAGGAATAAATTCAGCTTTCAAGTCTTATATAAGAAATACACTTTCTAAGCCTATAGCTTCCACAGGTAGTGATTCCTCTGATGGATCTGGGTAAAGTACATTGAAAACCTTTTGGAAAGGATTCACCATTCTAGATGCCATTAAGAACATTTGTGATTCCTGGAAGGTCAAAATATCCACATACACAGGAGTATGGAAGAAGTTGATTCCAAACCTCATGTATGACTTTGAGGGAGGAGTCCAAGACTTCAGCAAAGGAAGTCACTGCAGATGTAGTGGAAATAAAAAGAGAACTAGAATCGGAAGTGGAGCCTGAAGATGGGACTGAATTACTGCCATCTCATGATCAAACTTGAACAGTTGAGAAGTTGCTTCTTATGGATGAGCAAAGGAAGTGGGTCCTCGAGTTGGAATCTCCTCCTGTTGAAGATGCTGTGGACATTGCTGAAATGACAACAAAGGATTTGGAATATTCCATAAATTAGTTGATAAAGCAGCAGCAGCAGCAGCAGCAGGGTTTGAGAAGATGGACTCCAATTTTGAAAGAAGTTCTATTGTGGGTAAAATGCTATCAAACAGCATCACATGTTGCAGAGAAATCTGTTGTGAAAGGAAGAATCAAATTGGTGGAAGAAACTTCATTGCTGTGTTATTTTAAGAAACTGCCACAGCAACCCCAGCCTTCAGCAACTGCCACCCTGAGAGGCCATCAACTTTGAGACAAGACCCTCCACCAGCCTAAAGATTATGACTCAGAAGGCTCAGATGATCACTACTGTTGTTTAGCATTAAAGTATATTTTATTTAATTAAGGTATGTACATTGTAGTTTTTAGACAAAATGGTATTGCAGGCTTACTAGACTGTAGCATAGTATAAACATAACTTTTATATGTATGCACTAGGAAACCAAAAAATTCACGTGACTTGCTTTACTGTGATATTTGCTTTATTGCGGTAGTCTGGGACAGAACACACAGTATCTCTGAGGTCTGCCTGCACTTAGCATTGTACTCTTTAGGTTTCCATCTGTGCTGTTTCCCAGGGACCCCAAAATGTTAGGAAGCGGGTTTAATGGAGTCCCCATGGGTATCTGCAGAACCAGGAGCAGTTTCTCATTCACCTGGATTCGGGACATTGCCATGTGAAAATGTTCACCCATGAATGCAGGCGTAAAAGTCTGGGAACCTTGAGTGGACTCTGGAATCCAGGAGGGAGCAGAGGATAAGCCTGAAGGTTCTTTGGGAGGGAGGAAGGACGGTGCATGAAGAGTGGCCAACATGGATGGTGCTGTGGACTAAGTTGTGCCCCCCACCCAAATTCATATGTTGAAGCCCTTGATATGACCACATTTGGAGATAGGACCTTTAAAAAGCTAATTAAAAGGCTGGGTGTGGTGGCTCATGCCTGTAATCCCAGCCTGACCCATGTGGAGAAACCCCATCTGTACTAAAAATACAAAAATTCGCCGAGTGTGGTGACACATGCCTCTAATCCCAGCTACTTGGGAGGCTGAGGCAGAAGAATCGCTTGAACCTGGGAGGTGGAGGTTGTGGTGAGCCAAGATTGCACCATTGCATTTCAGCCTGGGCAAGAAGAGCGAAACTCTGTCTCAAAAAAAAGGCTAATTAAGGTTGAATGAGGTCCTAAGGGTGAGCCCCTAGTCCAGTATGACTGGTGTCCTTGTAAGAAGAGAGGGACCAGGATGAACCCAAATAGAAACAGCTGTGTGAGGACACAGGGAGAAAATGGCCATTCATAAGCCAAGGAGAGAGGCCTCAGGAGAAACCAAGCCTGGGCCACCTTGATCTTGAATGTCCAGCCTCCAGGATTGTGAGAAATAAATTTCTGTTGTTTAAACCAGTGGTCCCCAACCTTTTTGGCTCTAGGGAAGACAGTTTTTCCACGGGTGGGGCAGGGACAAGGGGTTGGTTTCAGGGTGATTTAAGTACATTACATGTATTTCTTGTGTACTTTATTTCTATTGTTATTACATTGTAATATGTAATGAAATGGTTATATGGCTCACCATCATGGAGAATCGGTGGGAGCCCCAAGCTTGTTTTCCATGTCCCATCTAGGGGTGATGGGAGATAGTGACAGATCATCAGGCATTAGATTCTCATAAGGAGCATGCAACCTGGATCCTGCACATGCCCAGTTCACAATAGGGTTCATGCTCCTATGAGAATCTAATGCAGCTGCTGGTCTGACAGGAGGACTTTTTCAGGTGGTAATGTGAGCACTGGGAGCAGCTGTACATACAGATGAAGCTTTGCTCGCTTGCCCGCTGTTCAGCTCCTGCTGTGTGTTTTGGCACTGGTCGGTGGCCCAGGGCTTGGGGAGCCCTGGTTTAAACCACACAGTCTGCAGTTTTTTGTTATAAAAACCCTAGTAAATGAATGCAGATGAGAGGGCTTGTGGGAAGTAGAAAAGTTCCTTTTTAAAGTTTCCTTTCTTGTTAAATAATAAGTGTGCTAATAACTTTGTTAAGCCCTATCCTATGTAGCTGTTAGACATGCCATGCTTATAGGCACATAGTACACTCTATGTCCTTGTACTTTAATCAAGATATCTGTGCTGGACGTGCTCACAGGCTCGTCCCAGCTCTCCACTGGTTTAACCTGTTCAGAAAGTTTTACGTTGTTAGCCAGTCGGGTTTTAGTTTAGATTGTGAGGTCTGGCTCCAGCCAATGAAGATCAGACACAGCAGTAAGGATGACCCCAAATGCGTAAGGGATACATTTGTGTGTTTTTCTTTGTTCGCTGCACTCTCGTGGCAAGATGGCTAGTGACAGTACCCATCCTGCAGTCCAGGAAGTAAAAATTGCGTTGCCGAAATTGTGTTTCAGTCTGACTTATAGTCTGGAAGTCTGTAAGATCCTTTGTCTCAGTGCTGATTTTTCTTTGTGGCATCAAGCACCTATTTCCAACATCTACCTCCAACAGGGGCAGAGATGAGAGATCCTTACCAGGAGGAGCTGGGAGTTGGATGTGTCCATGGTAGGCAGATGAAAAAGTGGTTTGAGTGCAGCAGGGATTCCAGCAGAGAGTGGGGGTGGTGGGGGTAGTGGAGGGCTGCTTGAGAAGGACTGGAGTGGGCCATGTCTGAGACCCAGAGAGTTGGTACAGAGTGAACCAGAGTTAGGTGGGGGACTTCCTGACTCACGCTGCGTTCCTTCCTCCCAGTCTGTAGGCAGTTCCTGCTGGTCTGTCCAGAAGAGCGAGGGCGTTTGTGGGAGGTGAAGCCCCCAGGGGCCTGGGGCCAGCGCATCAACATCTGGCTAAAGGTTCAGCTTCAGCCAAGACTTCCAGACTGTAAGTCAGACTGAAACACTGCCCTGCATCTGTCTAGTTACTTCTAGTGTCAACACTAGCATGGATTAATTTACGGTGATCTTTTTTTTTTTTTTTTTGAGATGGAGTGTCACTCTATTGCCCAGGCTGGAGTGCTGTGGCACTATCTCGGCTCACTGAAACCTCTGCTGCCCAGGTTCAAGCAATTGTCCTGCCTCAGCCTCCTGAGTAGCTAGGATTACAGGTGCCTGCCACTGTGCCCAGCTAATTTTTGTATTTTTAGTAGAGACAAGGTTTCACCCTCTTGGCCAGGCTGGTCTTGAACTTTTGACCTCGTGATCCACCTGCCTTGGCCTCCCAAAGTGCTGGGATTACAGGGCAAGCCACCTCACCTGACCCCCAAGTCGCTGTTTTGATGGTGCACTTTCCACTTCTCTCAAGTGGGGAAGGGCTGCCCACGGCAAGCGCTTCTCAGCTCAGTGATAAGAGGTGAGGCCAGGCCAGGGCTGGGGCAGCGGACGCCTCCAGGCTGCAGGTGCTGCTGTGGGTGGGAGATGAGGGGGACAGTTAATTTAAATTAACTGTCCAAAATGAAAGCCCCAGCTCTCCTTCCTTCTTGGAGTGGGTGCTCCCATCAGCATCGAATCACATTTGTGCAGCTGCAGGTGGCTCATTAGGGGTTGACGGGCAGCCAAGGTGCCAGGCTTTCTCTCCACATGCTGACTGATCCACCTTAGCTGTTGACAGGTGAGAGTGCCTTGGAGTTTATTGATGATAATAGTGATCGGTTTTGCATTTATGCTGGAAGGCTTAATGGATCTTAACAGATATTAATGGGGTGACCAAGCACCAGGGAAGGAGGCCTGGCAGGACGGAGCTGAGCTGTGATCCTAATGAGGAGGTTAAGTGACTTGCCCTGTGGCGCTGAGTTAGGAATGAAGGGAAGCGGGTCGGGTCTCTGGGCACCGAGCTGTCCCTCCATGAGGGTTTATGGACACACTACACAAATGAAGCTGTGGGGCCTCACGCAGCCTCTGTGCTTGGACGTTTCAATCCCTTGGCTGGGAATGGAGAAGAAAAATGCATTGCATATTGGAATGTGGATATCTCACAGGCCAGAGGGGTGAGCAGGGGCGAGGACTTTTTCTCCTAATTGGGGAGATGCCTCCTCCCAGCTAATCCCATTGGGGCTGTTTCAAGAGCTGGGAGTCAGTGTGGTCTGGGCAGAGGAAACTGAGCTGGAAGTCAGACGCCAAGCCTGTCATTTTAATTCACTTTGAGATTCACCAACTCTTGTTCTAAAACAGCAAATGAGGGGACTTGCACAGAGAATGTTCCAGAAGCATGCTTGAGTCCCTTGAAGGAAGAAGGGCCATCTTTATAATTAGGATATAAATAGATTACTAAAACTCTTTAGTTAAAAAAAAAATTCGAAGCTATGGTCTTTTCATTGCCTGTATACATCATGGCTAGTTCTCAGATTCAGCCACATCTTCTTTTTCCCCAAGTGCCCGCAGTCAGGATTTTAATTCACTCAGGAAGGTTTTCAGCCAGCCAGCTTCAGCTCGCAACCATTATGACAGTGCTGACATCTCAGGTTTTTTTCAAGTTGGTGAGCTGGGGCTGCAAATGTGATCACAGATTAGCTCGGTGCTCTGCAGTTTCTCATCTGTTTCTCTCTTAGAAATCAGCAAGTGTTAGTGGATTAGAACTTCTTACAGGCCACCGAACAATGCAGATTCTGGAAGCTTCTCTTTCCTGGGAATCTCACTAGGCTATCAATTGAATGTTAGTCTTAAATTAGTCGGTGATTCTTAGAGTTGCTTTCTTGACTTGTTCTCTTTTTTCAAGTTTTATCTGTTCTCCCTTCTTTTCCCTGACAGTTATTTTGGAGGTATCCTATAATTTTATGTGCCATAGAAATAGAACTGTAAGCAAGAAGCCCAGTGGAATCAATTGCTTCTTGCTCTAAATAAGGCATGAACATTTCACAACATTTCAAAGGGAAATTAACTTGTGCTCCTTGCAAATGTTTTAAAGACTATTTCTGAAGCAGCCTGATTGGTGGGCCAGGTCTTTAAAAGTTTGTGCCATCTTGGCTGTTGATAACATCTGTGGCTTATAATGGGCCCTGAAAATATTTACAGATTATTCAGACCTTTTGAGAGAAGGAGTTTGTGGGAAATTTCTTTCTTCTTACACTCAGTCACAGACAAAGCCTTTGAAACTTGACCAAGAGGATCATAATTCCATCTGATGTGATTTCCCGGTCAGTCTGAACATGCCTTAAGTTTCTTTACCAGAGAGCGTGAAACTGAATATGTCAACAGTGAAATTTTCTTTTACAAAATTGTTACTGGGGGCAGGAAATAATTGACCACTGCTTAAAAAATTAATTTTTTTTAATCTATAGGTCATAGTTTTGCTTTCTTTCTCCAGATGATTTTTTAATGGATTCAGTCATCATCCGCAGGGAAAATACTTTTATCTGCATTTAGTTTTTAAACCAGAAGGATCTTTGCATCAAGAGATGTGAAAATACGAGATAAGAAGCGGGGGCCACTTTTCTGAAAGTTTGATGCCCAGCAAACTGCAGTTCTGACCTTTTTTCAGTTTTGCTGAGTCATATGTTAATGAGTACAATAGCAACGTGGTGGTGCAGCGTGCTGGGGGCAAAACCACCGTACTGGGTGTGTTTTTTTCTGTCGAATTCTGCTCTTTGACAGGTTATATGGCTCCTCTTAGTGGCCATTGTTGTCTACTGCAGCCTTGGATGATGCCTGTGTGATTAGTGCTCAGATACCTCCCTGTATGCTTCCAAATTAGTGCATTCATTTTTAAAGATTTACTGAACCTCAGCCGGGCATGGTGCCTCACGCCTTTAATCCCAGCACTTTGGGAGGCCAAGACGGACGGATCATGAGGTCATGACATTAAGATCATGCTGGCTAACATGATGAAACCCTGTCTCTACTAAAAATACAAAACATTAGCCAGGCATGGCGGTACACGCCTGGAGTCCCAGTTACTTGGGAGGCTGAGGCAGGAGAATCGCTTGAACCCAGGAGGCAGAGGTTGCAGTGAGCCTAGATCACACCACTGCACTCCAGCCTGGGTGACAGAGCGAGATCCTCCATCTCAAAAAAAAAAAGATTTACTGAACCTCAGTTAGGAATGAAATACAAGTAAATATTTGATAGCTCCCAACACATAAAAACATTAGGAAAGGTGGAAAATTGATAATGGGCTATCCTCTTCATTTTCTCATTCATTTGGTCATGTATTTCTTTATTCGTTCATTCGATAACTGTTGATGAGGCATCTACAGACGTGCCAGGCACTGTCCTAGCTGTCAGGGATGTAGTAGTGAATAAGGCTGGCCTGGGTTCTGAACTCATTTACCAGCTAACTACATGGGCACCTACTACTGTGTGTTACAAAAGCTCTGTATGGCCAAGACAACTAAAAAGTGTGCTGGTATTTTTAAGTGCCTTCAATTAAATTTTGCCAAACCAAACTTTGCTAATTTATACAGTTCTGTAAATAAATTTAAAAATTTACTTATATAGATAACAACTAAATAATTCATTTGCTCTTTAGTAAACAAAATGTGTTGCATAGGTATTTTCAGCTGAAATGCAAAACTGTATTTTTTTTTTTTAGGGATCTGAACACCACACACACATATGGATTTGGGGGTGTGGGGTGGGGAGTTGCATGGGAGCACAAGAAAGTCATCACTTTCCTTCTTTCCTTTTTTTGAGATGGAGTCTCGCTGAGTCGCCTGGGCTGGAGTGCAATGGCACGATCTTGGCTCACTGCAACCTCTGCCTCCTGTGTTCAAGCAATTCTCCTGCCTCAGCCTTCCGAGTAGCTGAGACTACAGCTGCCGGCCACCATGCCCGGCTAATTTTTTGTCTTTTTAGTAGATACGGAGTTTCACCATGTTAGCCGGGATGGTCTTGATCTCCTGACCTCGTGATACACCTGCCTCAGCCTCCCAAAGTGCTAGGATTACAGACATGAGCCACCTCGCCCAGCCATGAAAGTCATCTCTTTCTAAGTTGGTACTGATTTGGTAGGAGAGGAGGGAAACTCACTGAACATGGGTGATCGTGACCTCTATTGTGAGCAAAACCACCGGTGAGCAAAGAGAAGGATTCAGGACTAGAAGTGGAAACGTGAGTCCATTAAATGCCAGAATCGATGGAAGAATAGATCACAATTCCAGCTCAGAAATGCTTAAGTGGAACCATCCCTTTGCACCCCCTGACACTTGGCAGGCATTCCTGTCCTCTGGAGAGCATTGCAGCAAATGCCAAAATGAAGGTCAAAAAGATGGAATGGACCTAGCACTTTGGGAGGCTGAGGCGGGCAGATTACTTGAGGTCAGGATTCGAGAACAGCCTGTCCAACATGGTGAAACCCTGTCTGTACTAAAAATACAAAATTAGTTGGGCATGGTGGCGGGCACCTGTAATCCCACCTATTCGGGAGGCTGAGGCAGGAGAATCGCTTGAAACTGGGAGGCAGAGGATGAGGCAGAGTGAGCCCAGATGGCGCCATTGCACTCCAGCCTAGGCCACAGAGGCAGACTCCATCTCAAGAAAAAAAAAAAAAAAAAAGGAGATAGAATTAGGTCGTGGCCATCAACATGTTTGCAAGGTCCCCAGTGTACTATTTACTGTTTTGACTGCCCAGCCCCTTGGGAGCCACCCCCATTT
>NW_022437020.1:6877782-6961544 GCF_009761245.1 Sapajus apella | reverse complement strand
GTTTTGACTGCCCAGCCCCTTGGGAGCCACCCCCATTTGCTCATCCTCTTTCTTTTTCTTGGGGAGGGCAGCACACCCAGGAAATTCCGAGGAGGAGGACGTCAGCCGTCATGCGAGGACTTCTTGGAATGACAGACCCAGACAGTCTGCCCCTGGAGACAGCAGCAAGGTATGGTGATACTGTATCACCCCACGAACTTCTTGCTTTCTTAGTAACCCTGCTGTCCTTGTTTAGGGAAGCTGTGGTCTGAACCTGCAAGGCAGCTTTCTAGATGACTTCTCGTGGCAGTGGGCCTTGATCTGTGCTCAGAATCTCCGGGCTGTTTTGGGAGCGGGTGTTGCGAGGAGAGCCTTTGTAATTAAACTTTTTATGGTTCTCTCCTCTAAACTAGACAAGCTCTAACGAAACCAAAATGGAACAGAGAACACATGGGAATTGGCCGTAACCTTGCATCGTTAAGGAAATATTGAAAAATCTGAATTTCAAATTCTGCCATGGACCAGTGTCTGTCAAGCAGAACAAAAAGCAAGACAAATTTGTCTTTCTTTCCTCCTCCACTGCGAAAGCTCAGATTGCTGCGATGGAGTTGGAATTAGGTATCAGCTTTTTGTATAATCCGGAGTTACTGTAGAATAGAATCTTAAGGGAGGATGCTTACTGAATATTTCTTCATTGCTTGTTGTCAATCAGTATTTTATAAGATTTTAGGTTTTCCTGTGGCCAAACCAGACTCTTGCCCATACAGGATATTGTGAAAATATTCACTCTCTGGTGCTAAAGGGTCTTTGCTCTCAAATTCCTAAAGAGTCCAAAATTACTTTAAACTCCAAAACGTATACTTGTACGTCATGGACAAATACTGCTTATTTTGGAAAACACATTGCCCTGAAACAGAAGATTCAGCAATGAAATAATAAAATATCTCAGTAAGTGCTGGATTGTTTTAGAAACCTGCTTCCCGTCTGACATGAGCTCTAGCCGTCTGGCAGATGAGAGCTTTCATTTTCTTTGGTTTACCTTGTAAAGACGGGCTAACCTAAGACCCAACAGGCACCGAACAGAGAGCATTGTACTTGGTCTTTTCCGTGGATCCTTGACTTTCCTTTTAAATCTCTGTTAGTGGGAGCAGAGGTGTCCAGGGTACTGTAACGCCCATGAGTGTGGGCCTGGGGAAGGCTGCACATTGAGCGCGGGGTGCCAGCTTTGAAAGCAGTGCTTTCTTCCCTGCTCTTTCTCTGGTCTCCCCGGGCTGGGCTGGGCTTCAGTTCCTTTCAGTAAATCTGTGCTCTTATGCACAAAACATGATTTCCCCGTGGTTGGCTAGGGTGTATGAACCTGGCCTGTTCTGATTCTCAGCAGGAAGTGCAGGCAGAAGCCAGGCTTGGACACCTGCACATCCTGAACGTCCAGCCCCAGACTGTGCGGGATGACCCCATTACCGTATTTAATGTCTGTGGATTCTTTTCTGACTTTAGGAGAGGACGCGTGGAGAAGAGTTGGAACACACAAAGAATGATCCAGACCGTGGAGCGGAGGAGGAGGACATGGGGCTGGTGGGGCAGCCACAGGGCAAGCTTGCAAGGCCCAGTCCCTGATGCCTCCGGATGCCCAGGATGCCCATCTGGGCCAGGTCCAGAGGCCTGCCTGGGCTCCCAGGATTCAGATCTGAGACTTGTGTGACTGGAACGCACCTTTCCTGGGGATCTTTGATGGGCAGATGACCCCGTGGACTCCAGTTACCTCTGAGGTAGGCTCAGGCTCTAGAACGCCTGCGAACGTGCTGCGCTCAGTGTACGACACTATGCAACAGCAGGGAGATAGTTCCCCAAGTTAATGGCTGACAGTTCCTACAAATTTCAGCAGCTGACTTGTTAAACCTAATATGGTTTCTGTTTCTCAGGATAAATTGGTGGGACTTCACTGGAACCACAGGGATGTTTTACTGAAAGTACCTCTTTCCTTTTAGAAGTTTAAAGACGCTCCGGAAGGGGCCACACCCATTTCATCTAGGCTGCGGAAACCTATTGCGGTTTTGTGTATGCCAGCCCTGCCATTGCTGTGAGATCACAGACACCAAAGAGGTTTCCAGGGAGACACATGTCCTTTCCAGGGAGGCTTCAGCCACATCAGAAGTGCCTTGAGGGCAGGGGCAGGGGCTGGATGGTGTCTACGGCAGGCCTGGAGCTTCCTTCTGGGCTGGTATACAGGAGGTGCTCAGAGAGGGCTCTGCACAGCCTTCAGCCATCAGCTTAGCTGGGAAGCATTGGCAGGAATTTGGGCAGATGGTGCTTCTAGCAGATTGGTAGCCTTAAGCAGAAAGGCTTGTGGTAGTAAAAGTAACTAAAAATGACAACCTGGCTCAGATGTGACATTGGCTTCCCTCTTCTCAAATGCTGATGGAGCCCTGTTTGGTGGCTTGCGCCCGTCACTCTGGGAATGCAGAGACAAGGACCTGCTCTCAGGCCCCAGCGCCCACAGGCTAGGCAGAGCTGTCCCAGGGCCGCCAGCCCTCCACAAGGGTGGGGCGCAAGTCCAGTTTCCTTTAGGGAACCCAGAGCCTGCTCCCCTAGAGCTAGGGCGGTGCTTTCTCTGCAACTGGCCCAGCCTCGCTGATTTCAGTAGGATTTTTTCCCAGAGAAAGCTGGTCAGGACATTTTGAGGCAGATGACCCAAGTTCTTGCCCCTGCTTTTGGGCAAAGGCAGATCTGATCCCATTGCCGAGGACATCCCCAAACCCACCTGTGCTCATGACTGACTTTGTAGAAGCCAGGGGCCTGCTACCAGGGGCCCTGCTACCTCTGCTCCTTGCTGTTGGAGATCAGCCGCAGGGTCAGCCCTGGGCTGCCTGATTACCTCTCACATTTCCAGTGCTACCTCAGAGCTGGCCCTCAGAAACTGTGGGGAATGAAGGGTGACAGGTCACCTTGAGAGTGAGAGCCACACCTTTCCTCTCTTCTTTTGCTGCTGGATTTTGGACATATTGACAGAGGAACAGGGTTTTACCTTTTTAGGGATGTAATAAAGGCCCTCCTGGAGCCTGATGAGACCACCAGCAGTCCCAAGTTCTGGGAATACATCAGCTGTTCCCCTGAGCAGTCAAAGGACACACACGACCTTTTATTCATCCATGCACCCAGCTGTCTGTCCATCTGTCCGTCCATCCATCCATCCAACCATTTTGTTGTACATCAGACATTCAGCATGCTTTCTCAGGGACATGCTGTGTGAGGGGCACAGGAGATATAAGTGAGGTGTGGTTACTGGCCTCAGGAAAGTCTCTTATTTTTGGAGGAGTCTCTTCTGGAGTGTTCTACTGGAGTTTTCATCTCTCTTGCACCCATTACAAAGACAGAGGGTCCAATTGACCAGAAATAGAGTTTAGAGCTTCATCTGAAGACATCATGAAGCCTGGCCCCCGCCCTGCCCCTTACACATGGGCTCTCTGTGCAGGCCGCACAGACTATAAAAGTGGAGTTAAGTCTGCAGCCTACAGGATGCCCTGTGTGTGGTGTCAGACGTAATCTCTTTCACGTGGGACGTGTGTGCTGTGAGCATTGTGCTATTTGAGATGAACGGTTAGTATTTTGTGTTTACATGAAAATAAATGTTTATAGATGTCTCAGGGGGTTGATGAAGTTGCTGTTCAATAAAAGAAACCTCTCAGGGAGGAACAGCTGATGTGCTTATGGCTTTATTTAAGGGCATATGAACCGACCATATGAGTTAGAAGGAAATGCCTGGAGCTGAGAGCAGTCTCCTGCCCAGTCCATGTCAGCCCTGAGGCTATGTGCAGGGGTCCCTTCCAGCAGTGTGTGCAGGACTCCCCATAATGCATGTGTTTGTGTTGTGTTGTGTTGTGTTGTTTTTATTAAGTCAATTTTATGTTTTGTTTTTCCATGTTCCTGCCTTTTATTTTTTAACAGCTCTATTGAGATATTATTTACAAACCTTAAAGTTCATTCATTTAAAGTAATAATTCAGGCCCGGTGTGGTGGCTTACGCCTATAATCCCAGCACTTTGGGAGGATGAGGCATGTGGATCACTTGAGCTCAGGAGTTCGAGACCAGCCTGGCCAACATGGTGAATCCCTGTCTCTACAAAAGTAAAAAAATTAGCCAGCCATGGTGGCATGTGTCTGTAGTCCCAGCTACTCAGGAGGCTGAGGTGGGAGGATTGCTTGAGCCCAGGATATGGAGGCTGCATTGAGTGGAGATCACGCCACTGCACTCCAGCCTGGGTGATAGAGTGAGACCTTGTCTCAAAAAAAAAAGTAATAATTCAAGGATTTTTAGTATATTTACACAGCTGTGCAATCATCACCACCATTAGTACCCCCAAAATAAACACTGTGCCCATTAGTCTCTCTCTCCCCACTCACCTCCTCCTCCTGCCCTCAGCAGCTACTAATCTACATATAATTTTTTTTTTTTTTTGAGATGGAATATTGCTCTGTCACCCAGGCTGGAGTGCAGTCGTGTGATCTCAGCTCACTGCAACCTCCACCTCCTGAGTTCAAGCAATTCTCCAGCCTCAGCCTCCCAAGTAGCTGGGATTATAGACACGCACCGCTATGCCCAGCTAATTTTTGTATTTTTATTAGAGAGGGGTTTTACCATGTTGGCCAGGCTGGTCTTGAACTCCTGACCTCGTGATCTACCGCCTCGGCCTCCCAAAGTGCTGGGATTACAGACATGAGCTACCATGATCTTGGCTCACTGCAACTTCTGCCTCTTGGGCTCAAGCCATTCCCCCACTTCAGCCTCCCTAGTGGCTGGGACTATAGGGATGCACCACCATGCCCGGCTAATTTTTGTATTTTTGTAGAGATGGAGGTTTTGTCATGTGAACCAGGCTGGTCTTGAACTCCTGCAAATGATCCTTTCTCCTCAGCCTCCCAAAATGCTGGGATTACAAGTGTGAGCCACCATGCTGGCCCAGTTTTAATTTTGACAACATCCAATTATTTTCTCTTGTTGCTGGAACAAAGCAACAAAGTTGCAGTAGTAAATTGTGTGTGTGTGTGTGTGTGTGTGTGTGTGTGTGTTTAAATGCATGCTCTTTCATTCCCATCTAAAAGGAGTTATTGGGGAAAAAATTATTTGACTCCAAAATGAAAGTGGGAAATCCACAAAGAAGTAATTACTTAGAACAAGGCTGTCCCTGGATCCCATTCTTCAAAGGCAATGGCCAGACATGCATGCCCTGTAGGAGTCACACTGTCCTGAGCGTTGCCCTGCCCCACACTCACCAGTGGGCTCAGGCAGGGCATCTGCAGTCACTTGGAAGCTTGCATTCCTGACCAGGGTCTGGCAGTGGTGACGGACACTCACTGCTATGCACGGAGCCTTCACACAGGTTATATTTCAGGAAGCAGGGTTTTGAGACTCTCCCTGCATCGGATATTTTGTTCCAGGAAGTCTTTGAGAACAAGCCATTCAGGATAAGGAAGGAATAAATTCAACTGGTTGGCTACTTTCAGAAACCTCAGGGGGCCAATGGATTATGAGATAATTTTTTTTTTTTTTTTTGAGACGGAGTTTCACTCATGTTACCCAGCCTGGAGTGCAATGGCGCGATCTCGGCTCACCGCAACCTCCGCCTCCTGGGTTCAGGCAATTCTCCTGCCTCAGCTTCCTGAGTAGCTGGGATTACAGGCATGCACCACCATGCCCAGCTAATTTTTTGTATTTTTTTTTTTAATAGAGACGGGGTTTCACCATGTTGACCAGGATGGTCTTGATCTCTTGACCTCGTGATCCATCCGCCTCGGCCTCCCAAAGTGCTGGGATTACAGGCTTGAGCCACCGCGCCCGGCCCGAGATAATTTTTTAAATCCCCATTTTCTGCAAGAAGCAATCAAAGATCTTTGCTTTGATTTAGTCCTCTTTCTAGGGAAAGCATGCTCAGCAGCTCAAAGTTTTAAAGTTAGGTATCTGAGTTTCCATCTTGAGAAGCCATGAAATTCCTTGGCCATTTCCTCTTCCCCCCGGCGCCTCCATTTCACACAGGGCGCAAAACATCACCATGGCAAAGCAAGAGGACTTGGAGCTGGGTACCCCACCAAGCTCAAACCACAGCAGTGCAGTCACGGGAGGTCCGCAGGCCCGTTATCCATGCAGCTGTGATTTCTGGCTCTAGGAAGGTCCTGTGTTATTTTCAGCATCAGATAAGACACAGTTGGGAAGAATAATTTCTTTCCTGGCAGGAAAATCCTAACGTGACCACAGCCACCGAGGTGCTTCCGGGAGGGTGCTTTAGTGCCTGCTAACTCCATTTAATGGAGTTGCCTCATCTTTTTGAACTTTCCTTCCCACCCAAACAAAAGCCATCTTCAGATTTTCTAGGCAGCAAACCCTTCTAACAGGCATTCTTGACAATGTGCAGACAGGCGGGCTGTAGCACCTGTGAACCTGGGTAATCTTCACTGCCCGAGACTCAAGGCACCCATTCTTAGTGGGCGGCTGATGGATGCTGTACAGGATGGGCTCCCAGCAAATGGCTCTGGGTCCTTGAGCACCCAGGTTCTGTTCCAGTTCTATGGGATTGGGAGGGCATGTCCTTGGGGCAGATTGTGGTCTAATCTTCCCAGGTAATGCCAGTCACAGGACTAGGTAGGCTCTGTTTATGACCATTCCCTTATGGCCCTCACCATGCATTAGGGGTGCTTTGATTTAGGAAATGTTTGCTGGGTCTCCATGTGTATTAGTCTGTTTTCACGTTGCTGATAAAGACATGCCTGAGGCTGGATAATTTATAAAGAAAAAGAGGTTTAATAGACTCACAGTTCCACATGGGTGGGAAGGCCTCACAGTCATGGTGGGAGGCAAAAGGCACATCTTATGTGGTGGCAGACAAGAGAGAATGAGTCAAGTGAAAGGAGAAACCCATTATAAAACCATCAGCTCTCATGAGACTTATTTACTACCACGAGAACAGTGTGGGGAAACTACCTCCATGACTCAGTTATCTTCCACTGCGTCCCTCTCACAACAGGTGGGAATTATGGGAGCTGGAATTCCAGATGGGATTTGAGTGGAGACACAGCCACACCGTATCACTATATGAACGGAAGAAGGTAAAATGTCTCCTATCTAATGTAGATATTACAACCAACTATATGTATTGCCTTTGTAAAGTAGCTTCATGAAAATCAGTCTAAATTAAATTCACATAAGCTACATAAAGAAATACTACAAGGGGATGGGTGTGGTAACTCCCACCTGTAACCCCAGCAGTTTGGGAAGCTGAGGCAGGCAAATTACTTGAGGTCAGGAGTTCGAGACCAGCCTGGTCAGTATGGCAAAACCTCATCTCTACTAAAAATAATTACAAAGATTAGTTGGGTGTGGTGGCATGTGTCTGTAATCTCTGCTACTTGGGAGGCTGAGGTGTGAGAGTCACTTGAACCCAGAAGGTAGAGGTTGCTGTGAGTTGAGATCGTGCCAGTGCACTCTAGCCTGGGTGACAGACTCAATCTCAAGGAAGAGAGAGAAAGAGAGAGGGTGAGAGAAGGAAAAAGAGGAAAAGAAAGAAAAGGAAAGAAAGAAAGAGAAAAGGTAGGGAGGAAGGAAGGGGAGAAAGAGTGGAAGGAAGGAAAGAAAGGAGGGAAGGAGGGAAACAAGGAGGAAGGGAGGGAAGGAAGGAGAGGGAGGGAAGGAGGGAGGGAGGGAAGGAGGGAGGGAGGCAGGCAGGCAGTCTACGAGGAACACACTGGAGTGTTCCACTGCTGGCCGCAGGCGTGTGCCTTTCTGGTTGAGCTGTGGCATCAGCGTGGCTCCCCACCGGCTCCTTTGCCTTTCTAGTGGCTGCTCCTACCCCAAACCCCTGCCACACAAGTGGAGTTGGAGGACGTTTTGGGATGCAGGGTCGGGGGAGGTAGATGTAAGTTAGAAAAAGACATCTAATACCACAGTGCTATATTTTGACAATGAAAAAAAGTTACAGTTTCTGTATTAGAAAATAAAGTTCCATAAAATCTCAGTCATATTGGTTTGAAAACATTAAGAACCATTTCCTCATACTTCCCGGAAGCTTGTACTTCTTCCCTGAGATGACTCTGGGAGGAGAAAGGAGTTGCCAGAGGAGGCCTCCTGGGAAGGTGCCTGGAGTCCCTGTTAGCCCCTCTCTGCCCAGAGCCTTCCGGGGCTGTAGGTGACTGATGGCTCCATTTCAAAAGGAGGGAGAGAGGGAGGGAGGGAAGGAAGGAAGGAAGGAAGGAAGGAAGGAAGGAAGGAAGGAAGGCTGGCTACAAGGAACATACTGGAAGGTCCCGCCGCTGGCTGCTGGCATGTGCCTTTCATCACGTGTTGGTGACCCTGGGTTTTGATGTCAGACACTGAACTCAGGAGCTCTGCTTTCCTCCCTTGATCTCTCCTCATCAGAGATCTTTGGTCATTTCCTAAAAAGGCCCTTCCCTGCTTCCTTCCTGAATGCTGTAGACAATTGAGCAGAAGAAATCAGATTTCACAATATACGTGTTGACTTTTTTCCCACCCACTTTTGCTGTGGACCTGAGAGAGCCTGGGCTGCAGAGGTGATTTCTGGAGTCCTGGCAGCTTTGGCATTGGTGCCTGTGCTGGGGGAAGGCCAAGCTGACTGGGGGCCTTCGTTCCCTCCCCTGCAAAGCGTGGATTCTGTGTGTGCCGAGCCTGCTGACTTCCCAGTCCTGTGCTTCAGAGGGTCCTGGGCAAGTGGGGACCCTCAGTGACGGATGTGAAAGTCGGCACTGGGTGAGGGCTCCATTCCACTGACTCTCTGATGAAGCCGGCTTGGGAGGGGACACAGTGTTTTGAAGACGTGGCCCAGCCGATTTGGACAGGTCTTGTTGAGCCGTCACTGCACAGCTCTGAGCCCCAGAGGTCCTGGCTATCCATGGGCGTGAAACACCAGCGCCAGCACGCCCCTGTGAGGGCACTATGGATGTTGCCTAGGACAGCACTCTTCCATGTGTAAAAGGCTCCATTATGACATGCATCTGTTATTGTCATACTGAATTTTAACTTTACACAGTTCACACTCAGGTGTGCAAAATTAGGATTTGACTTTCCTAGAACTCAGCTTTGACTGTATCTGGAGCACCCATTCTGAGGGATGGCAGAAAAAGTAGTCGAATGGATTCAGATACCTTCCAACTCACCTCACTCCAAGCGGGATTTTCTTTGGCACCTTTCTCCCTGGGGTCAGCTCCAAGGGCAGGAGGCTTGGTGAGGAGAGGACATCTGCTCTTGGCCCACCCTGGCGCCAGCTAGCACGCGTGGTGGTCCTGTCATGGTCTCGGGTCTGAGGCTCCCCAGACTCCTGCTGTGAGGTCCCCCTGGCGCCTGCTGACGCTTCTCTCCCAACCTCCTGTCCTGACCCGGAAGTGGCATTGTGGCCAGCAGGTTCTCGCTGGCAACCTGCACCCCCTCTGTCCCTGGCCACATGGGAACGCATCATTTGTCCTCTCTGGGGACTCCTGGCTTTGCTCTGGGGCTGACTCTGCACCCTCATGCAGTCCTTTCCCGAGCCCTGGGGTTGGGGCTGCTCATTCTCTGAGCACTCCAAGCTGGAATTGGAACGCACCTCTCTTCTACTCTGGGACCCCCAAATCTATTTGAGAGCTTCTACGATTCCCCTCCCACCACTGCCCAAGTGAGCCTGGCGTTTCAGACTTTGAAGCCAATAACTGGGCATTTCCTTTCTCCTTTCCTCCCTGGCACGCCATATCCTCACACTCAATGCAGAGCCAAACACGGGTCTCACCCTCAAAGTGAGGGACAGAGCCCCGAGCTCATCCTGTCGTCCCCGAGTGTCATGGTGTCCACGTTGCCCTCACATCCAGCCTCTCAGGCAGGGCCCTGGGAAATGAATGCACCCCTCCGCCCCGGGTTCTTGGGTGGGTTCCTTTGGCTCCTAACCCCGGACATTTGGCCATGAGATATTTTTGGTTGTCACAGCTGGGTGAGGGGTGGTACTGGCATCTAGTGGGTAGAGGCCGGGCATGTCACTAAGCATCCCACGATGCCAGGACAGCTTCCATAACAGTTATTCAGCCTGAAATGCGGGGCTAAGATTGAGGCCCGGCCTGAGCTCTGGGACGCCTCACATTTTGGACCCCGGACTGCCCCGACAGGTAAGTTCTTCTTTCTTTAGAAGAGAAACCACCCCTGCTGCAGTCAAGGCTCGCGGCACCGCCCAGGAGGTGCCCTGGGGAAGACTCAGGCCGGGATTGCAGAGCTGGAGCCCCATTCGGGCTGGTGGGAGAGTGTGGATCCCTGCACAACGCAGCCGCTCCTGCGCCAGCTCCCTGCCCGGCCGCTTTCCGAGGGAAATACCCGCGGTGGCCACACGATGGCAGCCTTGCCCAAAACAAAGCCCGCCAGGCGCGCTCCGAGGTCCGCAGCCCCACGACGCTGTCCCCAGGCGGTGGACACGGGGCCGCCCTCCCACAAAATCCAAGGGCGCTCGCCCTGGGGGAGCTTCTTTAGGTGCAGCTAGAAACTCTGCACTTAACAGGTGAAAGAGAGAGCCGCACAGGCTGCACACTCCTGCCTGCTCGTCCGCCTCGATGCCCGCAGAGCTCATCCGTGCCAATATGGACCCATGTTCTCCTCCCCATCCCACATTTCAGTGATGTGACAAGACAGAGAACACAGATGAGATTTATTTTGAAAAGGGGCTCGCGTGTCTTTCTTCTTTCCTCCTTCCTTCCTTCCTTGTTCCCCCCTCCCCCTCTCCCTTCCTCTTCCCCCTCCTCCACCTCCCCCTCTTCCCCTCCCCCCCCCCCCCCCCCCCCCCCCCCCTTCCTCCTCCTCCTCCTCCCCCTCCCCCCTTTCTTCTTTCTTCTTCTTCCCTTTTGGACTGAGTCTCACTCTCTCACCCAGGCTAGAGTACAGTGGCGCGATCTCAGCTCACTGATCTCTGCCTCCCGGGTTCAACTGATTCTCCTGCCTCAGCCTCCCGAGTAGCTGGGACTACAGGTGCCAGGCCCAGCTAATTTTTGTATTTTTAGTAGACACGGGATTTCACCATGTTGGCCAAGCTGGCCTTGAACTCCCCACCTCATGTGATCCACCCACCTCGGCCTCCCAAAGTGCTGAGATTGTGAAAAAAATGTTTAGCTTTCATTGTGAGTCCAGGAGTGCAAACTTCAGATTTCCCTGATTACTTCATTAATCCTATAGACTTGAAATAAATAAACAAAGAATTTAGCTAACCCACTATGATGCACCATACTTCCCTTCACCACAGGTTGAAAGTCATGGGGGAGGGGGGCTTGAGACTCATTTATGTCTTGGGATTCATCACCCTGGCATGAATGCTGGGGTGTGGAGTGGAGGCCACCCCCTTTCTCCCTCTTAGGCTCTCTGGCTCTTGGGCATCCTACAGAAAACACTGGGGCCCTGGACCTAGAGGCATCTGCCCATCTAGCTATGATCTGGACTCAATTCTGTTATGTGTCATTAATTTGGTCCCATTTCCATCTGTAGTTTTTTGTTGTGTTATTTGGCTTCTTTTTTTCAGCAGCAGCAGCCGCTGCCAAAATACTCTGGGGCCAGTGTGTTTCATTTATAAAATGGGCACAGGATCTCCACGGCTGGATTCTCTGGAAAAATGAAGGTAAATTTGCAGCATCCCAGGGATGCCAAGTTCACGGTGGTCCTGGCTTGCAATGATGAGAAGAATGGAACTGGGGGTGGGGAGAGGGAAGGGAGGGAACCAGGAGGCAGAACAGCCAACAGAGCATGTTGGCACTGGGCACCCCCACCTGCCCCCAGGGAGGTTGAACTGAGAGGGTGAGGAGCTGGGGGAGACAGATCTGGTGCTTGAATTGGGGTGTGAGGGATGGAAGATGCCCAAGGGGCCCTCACCCTAGTTAAACCAACATGCGACTGCTAACAGAGGTGCCCAAGACCCTCCCAGTAACAGGGTGCCCTGTGCTTCAGGGGACTCCCACTTAAGGATGGCATTCTCTCATTGTATGGAAGTTCGAATTACTGCTTTAAAACTGCATCATGCACTTTAGGAGACTGAGGTGGGAGGATTGCTTGAGCCCAGGAGTTCAATACTAGCCTGGGCAACATAGTGGGATACCACCTCTACAAAAAATGAAAACATTAGCTGACCATGGTGGCACATGCCTGTAGCCCCAGCTACTTGGGAGGCTAAGGTGAGAGGATTGCTTGAGGCCACGAGTTTGAGGCTGCAGTGAGCTGTGATCCTGCCACAGTACCCAAGCCTGGGCAACAGAGCAAGTCCCTGTCTCAACAAACAATCAAATAAACAAGCAACAACGAAACGCAACACTGGTTCATGCAGCCATCCTTCCCATCTACACTGGTGGCTTCCATGGGCCAGGTGCTGTGCTGAGGACTGGGACAGACTTGTGGGCATGGCAGAAAATTGTCACACAGCCCTTGGCTCCCAAGGACCAGATGCAGGTGCAGCCAGTGTGATGAATAGAGGAAGGGACTTCTGAGGAGGGGAAGGTGGGGTCCACTTGTGGATATTTATGCTGGATTGTAAGCTCCCTGAGGTCAGAGTTAGGGCTCACAGCCCCCTCAGAACTGATGCAATCACCACCATGTGAATGTCAGCTGAAAGTCTGAGTAGATAGAATCCTCAGAAGAACGTGGACTCTGCCACATCTGGTGGCATTCCTGTTGCTATGGCATCCTGCATGAAGAAACCCTGAGGAGCATGGGCTTGGCACACACCTGGGTTGGCATCCAGCCTGAGGTTCAGGTGACAGCTATGGAGGGCATGCAGTGGCAGAGCTGGGTGTCCCAGGCAACTGGGAGGCCCTGAGTGGGAACAGGGACCCTTGCTTTTAATTGGTCATATCTTGCTATATTTCCACACACTGCCTCAGTAGTGTACTACTAACAATGCTATTGTTGCCGTATATACCGCGGGACTTTTTGCTTTAAAATATATCACTGGACTTTTTCCTTCCTTCCTTCCTTCCTTCTTTCTAGATGGCCTTGAACTTTTGGGTTCAAGTGATCTTCCCACCTTGGACTCCCTAAGTGCTGGGATTAGAGGTGTGAGTCACCCCACCTGGCCAGTCATACTTTAAGTCGCATGAGTTCTTATGACATAGCTGCACCAGGGTGGACACCACGGCTTTCCTCCACTTGAATGTTTAGGGTTCTGCCTGTTTTATGCTGTCATAAAGAACAATCTAGGCCAGGTACGGTGGCTCACGTCTGTAATCCTAGCACTTTGGGAGGCAGGACAGGTGGATTGCCTGAGCTGAGGAGTTTGAGACCACCCTGGGCAACATAGTGAAACCCTGTCTCTGCTAAAGTACAAAGAAAATTAGCCAGGCATGGTGGCCGGCACCTGTAGTTCCAGCCACTCGGGAGGGTGAGGCACCAGAATCGCTCAAACCCTTCAGGCAGAGGTTGCAGTGAGCCAAGATTGCACCGCTGCACTGTAGCATAGGTGACAGAGTGAGAAGTCTGTCTCAAAAAAACAAAAACAAAAACAACACAAAAAACAATCTCCAAAATGGAGAGTTCTTAATTAAAGGAATAAAACCAAAGAGGGTAGGGAAAATATTTTTGGCTACGGGAGGATTTCTGTTACCCTATTTGATAGACGAACTGTTTTGATAGTGGAAGAATTAGTGGCATTGCGGTGGTGGGGGGACCTGGACCGGGCCGTAAAGCAGCAGCACGCTGGCTGCATCTGGGGCGGGTCGCGCCTGCCTCCTGCTCCAGGGACGTCTGCCTTCCCTCCTCTGCATATCAGCGCATACCCGAGTAGCTGCAGGATGCCTGGCAGAATCCATGCGGCAGGATAAATGGCACAGTAATTGCTGATGTTCTGGTGTGACCAGGTAGCTCTGACTCCTCAGAGTGAGTCTGAGGACCTTGCTTTGCATGTGGGATCGCAGGCGTGAGCCATCGCGCCCGGCCGGGAATCGTTTTAACAAGCCCTCGGGGGACGCTGATGCCTGCTCGGGGCGGGCACCTGCGCTCTGTAGGGTGCCTTCCCCGAGAACACAGGCTTTCCCTTCCTCTGGAGGAGGGTTTTCTGTGACAGCTTTGCTGACCCGCACTCGCAGCAAGCAGGCTCCCCGGCCGGCTCAAGCCCAGGCAGACAGGCCCTAAGACCCCATCGGCGGCGCACGGGGGTCCCGCTAGCCCAGGAGAGCCGGGAATCCCGCCACGGCGTCCCCTTTTAGGGCTCCTACAACATCCAAGCCGAATAGGTCAAAATCCTGTAAGCGTTTTGGCGTTGACTTCTCTTCCTGAGGTGGCAGCGATAGCTAACCTGTTATTTAAAAAGCTGGGAAGGCCGCGCTGCCGCGCTGTGACCACTCCGTGGAGGGACCTCGTCTTCCCGCGGACGGTGGATCCCGGGTCTCGGCGCGCGCTCTCCGCCGCCTCCCCGCGCGGCCACTAGCTGGCGCTGTTGCACTTCCCTGTCGGCTCCGCGGGGCGCGCAGGCTCCTGGCTCCGGGGTCCCACCAGGGTCCCCGAAGTGTAATAGCAACGTGCCGCTGTGAGCTGAGGCCGGTCTCACTGAGGTTCCGGGAAATGACATGCAGCCAGGAGGCTTGGCCGAGCGGGGACGAACGCTGACGGTGGGATTGCGCCTGGAGAGCCTTTAGGACCTCACCGGTCTCCCTCTCCACGCCCCGCGCGCTGCCCGCTTCCAAGCCCAAGCCCCGTGGGGTGGCGGAGTTCCCGTCACGGACCCTCAGATCGAGGCCCTCCCTTGCTGAGCGCTCATAAAAGTGGCGACAGGCGGTTTTCTTCTTACGGAAGGCCTGTAATCTGATTGCATCCAGCATGCTTGTGTGTGTCTGAACATCAGTTCAGCCATGACGGAGGAAAAGGAGAAACGCCACAGCTGGGCCAGGGGCCCGCAGAGGTCCCGAGAGAGAAGGAAAGATCTGCTGGGCTTGGGGACTGTGGGGCTGGGCATGTGAGCGAGGAGCCGTGGGCGCTGCGGGGACAGAGGAGGGAGGCAGCGCCCTGGGCCGGGCCTGAGGTGTCAGAGCCCAGGGCAGCGTCAGAGCCTGTGGGTGCCCGGAGGCGCTCTCTGCGGATGCCTTTGGGGCCACCCGTGGCGCCCGTGACAGTAATAAACGCAGGGGGTGGGGGATCAGGGCGCGGTGGCTCACACCTGTAATCCCAGCACTTTGGGAGGCCGAGGTGGGCAGATCAGTCAGGAGTTCGAGACCAGCCTGGCCAACATGGTGAAACCCCTTCTCTACTAAAAATACAAAAATTAGCCAGGTGCGGTGCCGTGCGCCTGTAACCGCAGCTACTCAAGAGGCTGAGGCAGGAGAATCGCTTGAACCTGGGAGGCGGAGGTTGCAGTGAGCCGAGATCGTGCCACTGCACTGCATCTTGGGCAACTGAGTGAGACTCTGTGTCAAAAAGACCAAAATAAAAAAAAATAAAAATAAAGAAAATAAACGCAGGGGGACAATGAGAACAAACGCACTGACCTCTCACCGCACCTCTATGAGGGAGGGACTGCGGTGTCCCAGCACACAGGTGGGTTAGTGGAGGCACAGGGAGGTGGAGGCACAGGGAGGCGGAGGCAGGATTCCAAACCAGGCCTCCGATTCCAGGGCCTCCTTGCCTCCAAGCCAGAGGCCCTGACGTCTGAAGGAGAGGTCCTAGGAGCTGTGGTGTCCAGAGGGAGGGGGCTGCCCCAGCCTGGGGCCTACTTGGGGTGGTCCCTCCTCATTGGCTCCGGCGGCAGGGAGGAGCCACTGCGCCGCCTCCCCGCCCCGCCGCTAGATGGCGCCAGGGGCCCGGAGAAGCTACTCCGCCGCCTCCCCTCCCGGCCGCTAGACGGCGCCAGGGGCAGGGAGGAGCCACTCCACCGCCTCTCTGCCCGGCCGCTAGATGGCGCCAGGGGCAGGGAGGCGCGGGGTTCTGGACTGTTCCACCCGAGGCCCCACCTCCTCCCTCAGCGCAGGTTTGCCGGCACTGGGGCTCCCGAAGGCCAGAGCTTTGAGTCCACCCGGAGGTTTAAGAGGAAGGGCTCAGTTCCCCACGCCCGACCCGCGAGACCGCTGACAGGCATCGCTGAGGGCTGCAGCTTTGGAATCGGACTCTGAGAAAGAGACACGGACCACAGGGACAGCGCAGAGGACGAGGTGAGAGCCGTGGAAACCCGCGGACCAGGGCGGGCGGGCAGCCGGGGCCCGGCGTGTCGCGAGAGGGCGGCGGATGAGCGCGGGAGGCGCGCGCGGGAAGCTGCTGTGTGGAAAGCGCCCTGAGGCCGAGCGGGGGCCGGGCCGCGTCTCCTCCCGGCTGGGCCGCGAGCCCCGGAGCTGCCCCTGCCTCCCTCTCGCGGCGCGGCGTCTTCCCGGGCACACGCCGCGGTGAGCCCCTCAGACGCCCGGCTCCCCGAGCCGCCCTCAGCTCTGGCTTTAGAAACACGCTCTAGCTCGCGCTTCTAGCTTTGCTTCCTCACGGGGCCCTGGGTTCGGCCGGCCTTGTGTTGTTATAACGAAATACCTGCAGCTGGGTCAGGTACGAACAAAATGAGTTTAATTGGCTCACAGTTCTGCGGGCTGCAGCGGGTGGCACCGGCACCTGGCGGGGCTTCCGGAAGCTTCCAATCATGGCGGAAAGCAGGCGGTGGCCAGCGTCACAGGTGAGGGCAGGCGCGAGAGAGACGGCGGAGTGCCACACGCTGTTAAACAACCGGGTCCCAGAGACTCACCTGCTGTGGTGAGGACAGCACCCCACGGCCCAGACACCCCTGCAGGCACCTGCCACGCTGGGGTTTACACTTCAACATGAGATTCGGAGGGACAAACGGCCAATTATGTCAGTCCCCCAGTTTACTGTCTTAGCTCAGTTATATATTTATTTATTTTTATTTAAGAGATGGGGTCTCGCTCTGTTGTTGCCCAGGCTGGAGTCCGGTGGTGTAATCACAGCCCACTGTAGCTGTGAATTCCTGGGCTCAAGTGATCCTTCTGCCTCAGCCTCTCTGGTAGCTGGGACCCCAGCTGCGTGACACCACATCCAACTAATTATTATTATTTTTTTAGAGATGGGATATCACCATGTTGCTAAAGCTAGTGTTTTATTAGATATTTTTGAACTTCTCCCTTATAGCTTTTAACAGTTTGTTATGACCCATCTACTGGTGTGATTTTTGGCCTGTTTCTCTGTCTCCCCCTTCCCCTCCTCTTCCTCTCCCTTCTTCTCCTTCCCCTTCCTCCTTCTCCTCTTTTGTCTACTCCTCCTCCTTCTCCTTCAGGCTGTAAGCCTCCTGAGACTGTCAGTTTTGCTCCCCACCGTGGCAGGTTCTGGGGCAGCTCCTGGAATCTGGTGGGACTTGAGAAAATTGTAATCGGCTCTCTCCTGGGCCCCAAGCTTGTCCCTGCTCCTGCCAGGTCACACTTTGCTGCCAGCTTATGTTCTAGTGGTGGAACATTCTCTCCCTCTGCCTGCAGTTACTGAAAGATGAGATTTAAAAGCAGACTACTTGGCTGGGCACAGTGGTTTATGCCTGTAATGCCAGTAGCTTGGGAGGCTGAGGTGGGCAGATCACTTGAGGCCAGGAGTTAGAGACCAACCTGGGCAACATGGAGAAACCCCATCTCTACTAAAAATACAAAAAGTAGCTGAGCGTGGTGGCACATGCCTATAGTTCCCCCCTACTCAGGAGGCTGAGGCAGGAGAATCACTTGAACCCAGGAAGTGGAGGTTGCGGTGAGTCAAGACCTGAGATCACACCACTGCACTCCAGCCTATTTTAAATTGACAAGAGATGGAAAAATGCAGACAGTACAAGGAGCTCCTGTGTACTTTTTATTTCAACTCACTCCTGTGTCATTGTTTTTTTTGGTGACACTGGAGGGTAAATTATATGGAACATGGCCCTTTGCCTCTCAGCACACCAGTGGGTATTTCCTAAGAATGGAGACAATCTCTTATGTCATCACCGTACAGTTACTGACACAAATTTGCATTGATACAGTACTTTCATCTGCCGTCCGTATTCTAATTTTGCCACTTGGTTTAATAATGTCCTTTGTAGCATCCCCCTCCTCCATAGTACAGAATCCAGTTTAGGGGTGGATACTGCATTTAACTCTCATGTCAGTCTAGATACCTTGATCTGCACCATTTCCACAGCATTTCTTTGTCTTTTCTGACGTTGGCATTTTTGAATCATATAGTACTTCTGCTTTTAAAAAAAAAAAACATTCATTATTTTGTGCGTATCCAATGAGTCTCTGTAATTATGCAGGAACACCGAGCAGAGGATTTTATTTCTTCTCAAGATATCCCATATGAAAGCAGATTTAAAAATCAGAACCTTCTTTAAGTGCCTTCTCATAGCACAAGCTATTAATATGTTCATTTCTCTTTGCTATGGTGGGATTTGTGCAATGCAATGTCAGGAGATGGCTCTCCTTCAGTGTAGTCTCTGAAAAAAATTTACTTATTCTCAGCTGTGGTTGAAAGACCTTAATACGCCTCCTGGCTTCTAGCAGAAAGGCCGGCTTTAGGCATGAGTGATGCTGGCAGTTCCCACGCTTCCCAAATGCCATTTTCTGTGTTGGTATGACCAGGGCTGCGCTATAAAATCATCCTCACGGAGCAGCTGTGGCTGGGAACAGTCAGCCTTTTACCTCTGGTGGTTTCGCTGCATCATTTCAAAAACATTCAGTATGTGCCGTACCACAGCGGGGGTTCCAGGGGAATGGTTGGCAGGCTCCCCTGCCCTCTGGGTCACCTCTCTGCACTTGGAGTGCTGCTAAAATGCTGATGTCCCAAGAAGAGGGGTCACTGGAAGCTATTACTGGCCACTGGCTACTGAAGATGACCTAGCAACTGGGTGTTCCTGGGGAGGGTAGTGGAGAACTGGACCACAGGGGTGCATGGGTGCTGGGACTGATAGCAATGGTGACATCGTTGTAGACATTCTTCTCTGCATGGCCTTCACTGGTCCCGAAAAGAAAAAAGACACATCTTTTTTGATGCTTTGAAGTGTCCATTGGGAAAGCAGCCAGAGGAGGTGGAAGGGGAACCACCATTTACTTTCTGAGTCTTGGGTTCGAATCTTGACTCTGCCTCTGATGAATGAGGGGTTTTAATGGCTCCTGTCCCTCTTTGGTGTTCAAAATAAGTGGTGATGATGGAATGGGTGATGTAGGGAACGGGCATCGTGTCTGCTTAGAGCTTCCACACTGTAGTGCGCTGCCTCCTCCTGCCACCTGACTGCCTCTGTGCTCCCCCAGCATTGAAATGGGGAGGCTGTGTCACCATGCCCCGGGCAACATGGGCACACATATCTATGAATGCCAATTGTTATGGCCTGGACTCCACGTTTGCAGGTTTGGCATTGTTCTAAGGGTATTCTGGATTTGTTTTAATGACGTATGCTAAGACACCCAGATATGGAAATAATTGTCACCAAGAAATGCCTTATCCTAATTACAGTTTCCCACAAATAGGAGGCACATTCACAAGAGGAAGCGCCAGGTGGGTCAGGGTGACTGGGTGGGGGAACATGGGCCAGAGGCCATTATCAACTCTTCCCTGGGATGGAGCAGAAAGGCGGGGCAAGTCAGTTCAGGTTTGGCGAATTTGAAGAATTTCCAGGCTCCAGGGCATCCCAGCTGTCCCTAGTTGCCTGGCACCTGGACTTGGGGTGATTAGGATGGATAGATGGTGGCCCGGGAGGGTGGGAACCCAATAAAGTAGGATGTTGGAGAGGGTGTATGTGAGATCAAGACTTGTTGGTTTTCATCTGAAAAACATACTTGGGGGTGGGGAGGTTGCAATTTATTGACTCACTTAGGAATCAGCTACCCCTGGAGGGGCAGTCCCTTCAGGGTCAGCAAAGCCACAAATGCCATAGCATCAGAATCCAGAAATAAATTAGAAGATGTGGTTGATGCGGGTGTTTCACCCCTTGCAAGGAATGCACTCTAACTTTGGACATCCCTGTGGCAGGCTGCTCTCTGGGTCCCCAAGGCTATGGATGTGTTTATGGTTATCTAGAATGCATGCTTCACTGACACAAATACAAACTTCCTGGGTGAGCACAGAATGGCTGGATTCTTCATTCCAATGGGGATGCTTCCAGCATTCCATGAAGCTTGGCAGGCAGAGCAGTGCCTGCAGAGACCTTGTCAAAAGCCTCTCTTCAGTCTGTTTCTTGCTCAACAGATTGGCCAGGGTGGTCACCAGGAGATGCCTGCCCAAGGTGGGCTGGGGAGGCCCAAGAAAAGGACAAACCCCTTGGGAAGAGGGGAGCAAGCTGGCTTTGCATGACAACCTGTCTCAGTGGAGTTTGCGTTCTCTCCAATGGCAAGTCCAAAGGGGAAGCAAAACATGGTACAGACCACTCTGGAATGTAAGGGCGCTGAGCTCAACAGGCTTTGTTTGCAACTGAGAATGAGAGCATCTCGAGTGACCAGCCCCAGCAGGGAGCAGGAGAGTCAAGTGGCCCTTCATATTTCTTCCTGTGTGTACTTGTGTGTGCATGCACTTGTGTAGGCTGTGGGGTGGCCAAAGCTGTTGTGAGCTCCAGGGGTGATGGTGAAGGTCAGCATAGTGTAAGGCCACTTGTGGGCCACAGTGGGTGCACACTTGGGATGGAGGAGGGAGGAAGACCACCTTTTTCGTGGCTCTGTGAAACTGAAGAGTTGGGGATTTCTGATGAGGAATGATGTCTGAGTTCTGGGAGGGGCATCTGACTTGCTATCAATAACTGGGCTTGAACTGGAAAAATCTGGGAGGATGGTGAAACACTTTAATAGAGAGACTACAGTGCATTGGTCAAGCCAAAATTGGAATGCCCCTTCATCTAGCCTTTAAGTTTCTCCGAGAACGTGCTATGTGACTTTCTCCCTCCTTCTCCTATTTCCTTCTTTCCCTTTCCTTCCATTCCATACCTAATGTGTCTTAGGCACTGGGAACAAAAGGCCCAATGCTGGCCTGTGTGGAGTTCATAATCTAGACCAAGGTTCCTCAGCCTCAGTGTTATTTAGTGCCCTGGGCTGGGGAGCTCTGCTGCCAGAGGCTGTCATGGGCATTATGTGGTGTGCAGTAGCATCTCTGGATGCCAATAGCACCTCCCTCTGCTCCAGTATTTGGCATCAAAAAATACCTCCAGACATTGCCCAATGTCCCATGGGTGTCACAATCTTCCTGGCTGAGAGCCACAGGTTCAGCAGCGAAAACAGCCAACCCATCAGCCTGGGCAACACAGCTTGCATAGCGTGACCAGAGTGCCCAGATGGGTTTATTCAAAAATCTCCTGATCAGAGTCTGGGGCAATGGAATTTGCAGTAGGTATTTAGTACATACCTGGTGAGAAGGTAATTAACCACAGGCCTTCAACTAAAACCCCAGCCAGGAGAATTATCTTGTCTGTCTGCCTTCCTCCCTCCCCTGTTCCTCTTTTCTTTCTTTCTTTCTCTCTCTCTTTCTTTCCCTCCCTCCTCTCCTTTCCTTTTCCTTTCCTTTCCCTCCCTTCCTCCCTCTCCCTCCCTTCCTTCCTTCCTCCCTTTTCCTTCCTTCCTTTCTCTTTCTTTCTTTCTCTCCTTCCTTCCTCTCTCTCCCTTCTGCTCTCCCTCCTTCCCCTTTCTCTCTCTCTCTCTCTCTCTCTCACTCTCTCACTCTGCCATCCAGGCTGGCCTAGCAGTGGCGCAGTCAGAGCTCACTGCAGCCTCCAACTCCTGGGCTCAACTGATCTTTCTGCTTCAGCCTCTGGGAGCTGGGACTACAGGCACGTTCCACTGCACTTGGCTTGTTTTTTAGTTAATAATTTTTGGTAAGGACGAGTCCTTGCTGTGTTTCCCAGGCTGGTCTCAGACTGCTGGCCTGAAGGGATCCTTCTGCCTTGGCCTCCCAAAGTGCTAGGATTACAGGTGTAAGCCACCACACCCAACTGCCTTAATATCATGGGGGGTTTGTCCTGGATTCTCTGTATTGGCTCCATCAATCAAAGTAGGTGGAGGTATCTTTAAACAAGATAAAGAATAAAATGACCTTCCTTGCTAATCTCTTTCAGCCTTTCCTTTACTCTGAAAAAAGTGCAGTGTAGGAGAATGAGTTCATTTGCTGGCAAGCCTGCAACAGGAGGCTTTCTACTTTTGAATAAACCTCAAGTTCCCTCAATGTTTCTGTGGTCTTTTAAAGAGGAGGCAAAGAAGAGGGTCCTAATGGTTTTCTTTGTGCCTGATGGGGGGCAGGGCGCAGCTTTAGCTTTTGCCAAATGTTTGGTTGCATCTGATGCTTGGTGAAGACACATGCGTCTGCTGCCCTGACATCCAGCAGAAGGGACCGTCTGGCTCAAGAATCCATTACAGAAGAGGCTGTCAGCACCCCGAATTTGTGCCTCCCCATGTCCAGCTGAGTTTCTTTCTCTCTGCTTAACTCCAACGTGTTGATGGGTCAATCGAGGCGGCCCTTGCCAATGCATCTCACTGGGAATTCTGGTGAAGCAGCTGTCTTCCCTTGCGCATCCCAGCTAGCTTCTTGGTCAACACACACTTGTTTAAAGTGCTGCAAGATGCTGCTGGAAAGGATTTTCTCTGGCTCATTTGACTGTTGAGAAAGGCCACGCCTGCTTCAAGTGCCTCAAATACTCGGGGTAATTACAAGCATTGTTAGACAACAAAACAGCCAAATGGAAAATTTTTGTGTTGCAAAACATTTTGGTCACTTCAGTCATTGAAATGATAAGAGTTTGGAAATCCCCTTAAGTGAGATCATGCTATTTTTGAGAACATATTCTTTAAGAGAAAAACTTCGAAATACTAACAGTGGTGACAGTGATGGTGTTTATAATAACAATGACAGATCCACAGAAATTCAGTCACTCAGGCTCCAAATCGTGGAATAATCTTTCTTTCCTCATATCATCTCATGGTCAGCTGGTTGGTTGCAAAGACCCCTTGAGTTTCCATCTTTCATCAGACATCAGTGTTTCTCTCCTTTCCATCCCCATCACCTTTGTTCAGCTCCTTGTGTGTCTTTCTTAAACTTTGGCAAGGGCTGTCTAATCTGTATCCTTCTTCCCTTCCATTTATCATTCAATTTCAACCATTTCCCAGGAATTCCATTTTATTAGTTACGTATTGCTGAGTAACAAATTAGCTTAACATGTGTTGGCTAAAAACAACCAACATTTACCATGTCACATCGTTGCTGAGGGTCAGGAATTTGGAAACATCTTAGCCAGGTGGTCCTGGCTCATGGTGTCTCATGAGATTTTAGTCAAGATGTCAGCTGGGGCTGCAGTCATCAAAGGCTTGACTGGGGCTTAAGGATCCACTTCCAAGATGGCATACTCATATGGCTGTTGGTAGGAGGCCTCAGTTCCTTCCTAGTTTTTGACAGAAGGTGTCAGTCTCTCATCACATGAGTTTCTCCACAGTGCTGCTTGAGTGTCCTTATAACATGGCAGCTGGCTTCCCCCAGAGCAGATGATCCATGAGAGGGAGCAAGGAGGACAATGCTATGCCTTTTAAAACCTAGTCTTGGATGCCAGACACCATGTCTTCCTTATATTGTCTTAGAAGCTGGCCCACATTTTCCTTTGGAAGAGGGGAATTAGGTTCCACCTTTAGAAGAGACTGGTGTTGAAGAATTTGTGGACATACTTTAAAATGATCTCATCCATTATGTAAACACTGCTGTGTTTTCAGGGAATTTAGTCCACAGGCTCTTCCATCGTTGTTTTACCCAGTCTAGACAGACAAGCTGCCAGAAAAGTCACCCAGTCCTGCTGTGTCTTTCCTTAAAAACCCTCAAGGACTGTCCCTTGATTAAAGAACTCAGCACAAAGTGCCTCTCCCACACTCTGCCATGCCTTGCTTTCTTGCTTGCTTGCCCCTCCTTCCCTCCCTCTCACCCTTCCATCCTTCCTTCCTTCCTTTGATGGAGTTTCACTCTGCTGCCTGGACTGGAGTGCAGTGGCATGATCTCAGCTTGTAGCAACCTCCACCTCCCAGGTTCAAGCAATTCTCCTGCCTCACCCTCCCAAATAGGTACAACTACAAGAGCCCACCACCATGCCCGGCTAATTTTTTGTGTTTTTAATAGAGGTGGGTTTTCACCATGTTAACTAGGCTGATCTTGAACTGATTTCAGGCAATCTGCCTGCCTCAGCTTCCCAAAGTACCGGGATTACAGGCATGAGCCACTGTGCCTGGCCGCCACTCCTAACTTTCAAGGTGAGTGACATTTCTATCCATATCCTCTCCTACCCCCCAAAGGGCAGTCTGCCTTCTAGTTTACCTGGCAACTCACTTTCTTCTGGACACATCCTGTGCTCCTGCATCCTTGTGGCTCCACCAATTTCCACTGCCCTCTGAACTCCTACCTCTCCCTTACACCCATTTTTAATCACCAAGCCCTGCTGGCTTTATTTTCTTAATTAGTTCACAAATAGTTTCTCTCTCTCTCTCTCTCTCTCTCTCTCTCTCTCTCTCTCTCCCCCCCCCCCCCCTCCCCCCCCTCCCTCCCTCCCCTCAATGCAGGGTGAGACCCCTGGCTTCTCACTAGGAGTCCTGCAAAAGCTCCCTCTCTGGGTTCTCTTTCCACCTTTGCCTGCTTCCTTTCCAGTTTCTGGAGTTGCCCTCTGACCCATCTAAAGTGTAAATCTGACCACATCCACTCTTTGCTTAAAATCCTTCCCTGGCCTTGCACCAATGACCGGTTAAAGTCCAGCTTCCTCCTGTGGAACCCAAGACCCTCTGACAGGCCTCCCCAGCCTCTCAAGATTCCCACATCTTGTTCTTGCAGCACCACGGCACAGGCTGTTACAGACACACTGGGTGGTGCCACCTCTTCCCTCTGCTCATTTCCCTTTGGCAGGTGAGATGAAGAGCCAGTGGGAAAAAAAGCTGCACAAGAGGAGCCCACGTGAATGTGAGCGTAAGCCTCAAGAGCCTGAAGACATCTAGGGGATCACTCAGGCTTCCACCTGGCAAAGAATGGGGCTCCCCAGTTAATTCTATGGAAGCCTCAGGGGATGGGGTACATATGGATTCTGCAACCAAGGTGCTAATTAAACTCCCTAATGATCTTGACCTGGAAAATGAGGCTGTATGCTGAGTCCCCTGGAAGCCTGGCAGAGCTGCTGCTAATAACTCACAGCATATCTGGCAGAGTAATATGCCCAGAGGAATTTCTGCTTCTTTGTGCCTTTTTAAACTCACTTCCAAATTAGGAAAAGAAGCACTTTCTCACTCCTGTGCAGGAATCCACATTTCTGAATGGTTCCATCCTGTTCTTGCCTAACACAGGCAGTATTGTGATACGATGTGGATACGCAATTAATATGAATACAGTTGACTTCTAAGGAGGGCAGGAAGGGAATTCTGACCTCTCTCACACTTCACTAAATGCCAAACAAAGCTGTCTTCTACGATGACCTTCCCCTTCTAGGGGCTGTTAGGTCTTGGGAAGGGTTTGATTCTTTTGTCTGGCCGTCGTTCTTGTGGGCATCACTGCCCAGTGCTGGTGTGGATGGAGCTTTCTGGATGTTTCCTTCGCTTGTGGTGTGTGGTGCCCTCTAGCGTTATTTGCCAAATATTTTCCTTTCTTCCCACCCTGGCCATGTGCTGGGGTTACCCATTCTGGCCCTGTCAGGATTGGATGGTGACAAGTGATTTGCTCACACCAATGATTGTGCATAGATCATGTCATCCACAGACCGGGCATTTAATGGTCATGATGAGACCCTCCAGATCTCTGTTTCCTCCTGGCACTGCTGATCAGCACCGTTTGAGATGGTAATTTTGTTCAGTAAGCCTGGATCTCTGAGCAGAGTCCCCTTGCTGTCCTGTATTGTGATTTTTAACCTATTGAGATTTTGGAGTTGTTACTGCAGCACAGCCTAGTATAGCCCGACTGATGTATAGTGTTTGGTATTTTGGAAAGTTAATATTTACCATAACTTCATTTGCACAAGGCAGCATGCCTTTCCTGTTTTGTCAATTCACAATCCTTGAGGGAATTTTCACTAATGTCCAATTAGAATTATTTTTTTCAAGGTTGGGAAGAGGAAGTTGTGGACTAGTATCTTTGGCAACTTAGCCCAGTACTGAGTGATCTGATATCTGAGAATGACCTTGGCATACTTTGGGAGGTTAACTCTTCCTGGCTTAAAAATAGATGCCCCAGCTTTGGCCAGACCACTCCATTGTAGGGCCTGGTTAATACTGATAATGACAACTGATGGTGCCAGCTATGTGCCAGGCACTGAATATCTCTAATTATTACTGTAACTCTGTAAGTGAGACTGTGTCTTATTCCTGTGTCTCAGATGATAGCACTGAGGGACAAAGAGGGCAAACCTATTTAAATAGATTGCCTAAACTCTCTTTGCTAGTGGAGCTCAGGTTTGGTCCCAACTCTGGATGTAAAAGTCTATGTTCTTTTTTATTGCACCTAGCCAACTCGCCTTTGTAAATTTCTTGGAAAGGGATGAAAAGTGCCTCTGCCCTTAGGGATGTTAGGGATATTATCCCTGATGGTCCTAGCCCCTTGATATTCTGTGTTTGGTGGGTCACCACATTTTCATTCATTCATTCATAAATTCATTCATTTAATCATCCACAGACTAATTCATGCATTCACTCTTTCATAAATCCATTCACTCATTTTCTCATTCATTAACTCATTCACTTATTCATTAGGCTTTGATGAGAGTCTGTCAGGTGCTGTTTTGTATGCGACTGGGAATTAGACATGGACTGGTTAGGATTTCTGCCTTCAACTTCAGGGGACTCACAGGCTTGGAGGAATAGCTCTGTGTGTACACATATGTACAGTTTACATCTATGTACATGTGTACACATAAGTACAGTTTACATATATGTACATGTGTACACAGCTGTTCCTCCAAGGCTGTTAGTACACACATGCATTCATATAGATACATATATGTACAAATATACATATGTGTACACACACACAATGTTACAGATATGTCCAGGGAAGTATGAGCCCACTGAGGAGGTGGCTTCTGGTCTAGATAAGAGGTAAAGCTGTGTCAGGGCTGGCTTCCTGCAGATGATAGTTTTATAGTTTTTTATCTTCTATTTTTCTTTGAGAGTTTTTCACACTCCCCTCAACCCTTATTCTACTAAATTCACAGCTGAGGGTCAATGTCATTATCACGAGCCACGATCCGTCTGTTTCTGAGAGTCACTGTGTCCATGGCTTCTATGTCCTACCCCTCCTTCCTCTTATCCTGCCCCCACTGTGGTGTCATTATTTCCCACATCTAGAAGGTTAGTGGCCCCTTCCAAGGAGTGGTGATATGGAATCCTAGCTCTTTGGGGGCATAAATATATTTTTTTCCCCAAAGTTTGGCCTGTCACTTGCTCTTAATGGCTTGAGGTTGGTTGTAGAACTATCTGGCAGGAAAAAATGAAAAGAACCCTCTGATTATGTGCTCCTAAGATGGCTGGGGTAATTTGAGCAGAAACGACTTTGCAGCTCTGGGGAAAAAAAATGTAATTCTCGTGTATGAAAAGCGTGAACCAGAGTTGCCATGTTCACTTCTTGTTTTTAAAGCCCCCACAGGCCAAGTCACATATCTGGGTCAGAGGGTCTATTGATTACCTGTCAGGCCCTGAGGTGTGGGTGATCAATAATACTAACCTACAGGAAAGGTGGCCTTGAATGCAGAAATCCCATTGTGTTGGCCATACGTTTTTTTCTGGTCTGTTAGTGCTTTGCAGGGAAGCAAAACTCTCTAACCTAGTACCACAAATGACCCAAATCCTAAAACTGTTCCTACAAACCAAGGCTTTGGAAATGCCCCATTCAAAGGAAGCAGAGGCAGGTTGTTGGCACCGTCTCTCAGCGTTTGGATAATGGGACAGACAGGGAGGAAGGAAGTAAGGAGGCAAGGGCGTTGCAGCTGGAGCATTCTTGAGGAATAGAGGCAGGAGTCCCTCACACCACAACCTTGACCTTTTATTAATGTTTAATCAGGTGCTTGGAGCAAAGCACTTTCCAAATATCTTGAAGCATTCTGTGACAGGAGGGCTGGCTTTGCCTGGATTTGCTTATGAAGTTCCCTATGAACCCCTTTCTTTCTGAAGGGGGTGCCCTGTGCTGGGAATGCACCAGATTTTTTTTTCCCTTTACTTTTTTTTTTTTTTTTTTTTTTTGAGATAGAGTCCTGCTCTGTCATCCAGACTGGAGTGCAGTGGCACGATCTCAGCTCACTGCAACCTCTACCTCCCGAGTTCAAGTGATTCTCCTGCCTTGGCCTCCCAAGTAGCTGGGATTACAGGCATGTGCTACCACATCCAGCTAAATTGTGTATTTTTAGTAGAGACAGGGTTTCACCATGCTGGTCAAGCTGTTCTCAAACTCCTGACCTTAGGTGATCCATCTGCCTCAGCCTCCCAAAGTGCTGCGATTACAGGCGTGAGCCCCAGCACCCGGCCCATGTGCCAGCTTCTTATTGTGCCAAGGGGGCTGGGTCTGAGGCCCCGTGTTGATGAATCCATGTCATATGGGATGCTGTGGCTTTGGCAGCTACCTACCCAGCATCCAGTTTCCCTTCCTTCTTTCTAAGGGACCCAGATTTTGTTAATTCCCCTGCTCTTCCATGGTGCAGCCATAGGAGGCAGAAAGTGTGGTAGACCCCAGGTGACAGAGCTGAGTCAAGGGGTGAATTGGACCTTCTTTGGCCCAATCAGGCTCCAAGTGCTGGAGGCCACTCAGGTGGGAGGGATTCTCACTCACACAGGATGTGAGTGATCCACCTTCCAGCCCACCTGGATGACATGGTCCACCTGCTCGATGGAAGGCTGCCGATGGAGCCATGGGTGGACCTCTAGAGGACCAGGGTGAAGACATTAAGATCACGGATGGCAAAGTACAATCCCTGAAGGCTCTGTTGAGTTGGCAGGTCAATATCCTACCTGGCCGTCCTGTTTATAACAGGAAATAATCAGTGTCCATATTTTAAAACCAGTTTGAATCCAGGTCATCTGTTCCTTGTAGTTGAAAACATTCCATCTAGGCAGTGGTGGATACCATGGGCATAAGCTGCCATCTTGAAGTGTGGCCAGGCCGTGCTGGTGGACATTATAAAATCCATAAGTTGAGCCGTCAGGTGTGGGAAGGGAGTTAGATGCAGAATGTCTGAAAAGAAATGGCTTCTGTTGCCCACAGTAAAGCCAGTAGGGTTCATCACATATCTTGCTGGGGGGTCTGGGTGGGCAGTGTCTGGAAGGAAAAGTGTGTGGATGTTGGATGCCACAAACCTGGGTGGGCAGATTGCTAGATAGTCAAAATTGATCCACAATCCCCATTCCACTTGGGTCACATGCTTTAATGATTTGTCATGAACACATGACTGATGGATATTACCCTCATTGGTGCTTTAAAATGGTTTATTCTCTGAAATCCAGCAAAACGTAGATGATGAGAGAGCAGCCTCTGGACTGTCAGGTATCTGGAATAGCTTCATACCTGGAAGTACAGGGCAAGAAGAAACTGCATCTGGGGTGGGAGGAGAAGGAAGGAATGACCCAATTCCACCTACCCACCCACCTCAAAGCCATCAGTTAAAATCTTAGACTTCAAGCCCCAGGCTCACCAAAAGTAGAATCTCTTGGGATAGGGCAAGTGTTCTCAGCATTATTATTTTTTCAAGCTGAAGTCTTTGGACTATTGCATTGAGTACTCAGCATTGGTGGGAGCAGCAGGAAGATGACAGGTTTCTGTCCAGTTGACTGAGGAGTTAACGGAGTGAGTATGCATGTGTAGGTGTGTATACATGCACATACTTATGGGCATGTTTGTGCACACATATGTGCAGCATTCTTGTGTGCATGCATGCTGTACATGTGTGCACATATGTCTGGTGACTGGAGACAAGGAAGGCTGAAGGGGAAGCAACAGAAGCCTGGAGATTTGCAGAAGCCACAAGGGCAGCTCCATCTGCTGTGAAATGAAGAGCACAGGTGGCTGGGGGCTATTGCGGGTGGGAGATGGTGGCAGAAGGTCCCCTTGCAGGGAAGGAGCCTTATGACCCCGCACACAGCTTCTTGGATTCCTAGCAATTTCCCTTGCAGGAGAGAGATTATTGGCCTCCCTCTATGGCTGAGGTCATGGAAGGCAGGACTCTGGTGAACATGTCTCTCAGTTCATGAGTGAGACTCAGGATGGGAGGGGAGAGTCTGGCAGCAGAGACAGTGTTTCTTACTGGCCTTTCTCCCCACCAGCTGTTGCTGCGTCCTGGGCTACTCCTTTCTCTATGTCTACCTGAATTTCCTTGTCTTTCAAGATCCAGACAGTGGCTACCTTAGGAAACTTCCTGCCCCTTCCCAAGGCCCAGGTTGGAGCCCCTCTCTGTACTCAGTAGGACTAGAGGCTTCACTCATCCTTGCCCCATGGCTTTGGATTACAACATCCACTTTCATGCTGGGCTTTTCCGGGGATATTGGGATCCTTGAGGATAGAGCTGTGTCTTATCCACTGTTATGCCGGGTCCCTTTCTAAACAGAGACTGGGTGCTCTCATTGCAGTCTGGAGTTGGGGGAGGACAACAGGTACCCCTCGGTCTCAATGCTGTAGGTGTGGCCTCTTGGGAATGGTGTATTTTTTTTGTGAGTGTGAGTGTGTCTCTGTGTGTGTGTGTGTGTATGAGAGAGGAAGAGAGAGCCTGCATCATTCTTCACCATGTTCTACGTATGTGTAGTCACAGCACCATTTGCAACACCTAGAATGTGGCTTGCGCATGTCCCAGTTTTCATTAGACTTGGGGGTGCCTGGGAGAAGAAGGGGGAAAGTTAGGGAGCAGCAACAGCAGCCTGGGGCAGGGGAGGCAGTGCCTGGCCAGAAGCAGCAGAGGCGCCAGTAGCCGATGGTGAACTGACCTTGTACAGGATAAGCTGTCCCAGTAAAGCCTGAGTCAAGGGCTCAGTCTCCATTCAGAACAAACTACTACCTTTTTTTTTTTTTTTTTTTGAGACGGAATAGCCCTGTCGCCCAGGTTGGAGTGCAATGGTGCAATCTCAGCTCACTGTAACCTCTGCCTCCTGGGTTCAAGGGATTCTCTTGTTGTTGGTGAGTTTACTCTGCCCGATGTCTTCAAGGTTCATCTATGTTGAATCATGCATTAGAATCTCCTTTATTTATCTATTTTGCTTTAAGTTCTGGGATACATGTGTAGAACGTGCAGGTTTGTTACATAGACATACACGTGCCATGTGGTTTGCTGCAGCTATCAACACCCGTCATCTAGGTTTTAAGCCCTGCATGCAGTATTTCTCCTAATGCTCTCCCTCCCCTTTCCCCCAATCCCTGACAGGCCCCGGTGTGTGCTGTTCCCCTCCCTGTGTCCGTGTGTTCTCATTGTTCATCTTCCACTTATGAGTGAGAACATCAGATGTTTCATTTTCTGTTCCTGTGTTTGCTGAGAATGATGGTTTCTAGCTTCATCCATGTCCTGCAAATGACACAATCTAATTCCTTTTTATGGCCATATAGTAGAATCTTCTTTATTTTTAAGGCTGAATAACAATCCTCTTGTATGTATACACCACATATGATCCACCCAGTCATCCATTGACAGGCATTTGGGTTGCATGGTGCATCTCTATTAATTTCATCATCAAATAATAAGAGGTTGGAGTCTATACTCAGCATTTCCTTCCTTCGTTCCTCCCCCCTCCCTCTCTCCCTCTCCCCCCTCCTCTCTTTCTCTATCTACCCTCTCCTCCCCTCACCTCTCTTCTTCTCCCCTCCCCTCCTCTGAATCATGCTCTGTCGCCCAGGCTGGAGTGTATGGAGTGCAGTGCCATGATCTAGGCTCACTTCAACCTCCGCCTCCCAGGTTCAGGCAATTCTCCTGCCTCAGTCTCCCCAGTAGCTGGGACTACAGGTGTGTGCCACCATACTCAGCTAATTTTTTTTCATATTTTAGTAGAGACGGGGTTTCACCATGTAAGCCAGGATGGTCTTATCGCCTGACCTTGTGATCCGCCCACGTCGGCCTCTCAAAGTGCTGGGATTACAGGCGTGAGCCACTGTGCCCAGCCTACACTCCGCATTTTCTACACCTTTATCTCATTGATTCATTTTCCTGGAATTATGTTCATGTGGTTAACTTGACCCTTCTGTGAGGAAGGGGCTTGGGAGACAAAGAAAAGCATTAGTGTGTCTCTGATGTGACCCTTAACCTTCCCTTGGGGGACAGTGGGTGGACGTCTCAGATTGATGGTGTCACAGGTGTCTGTGCAGTGATGGGGCGTTTCTGCTGGAACCTGTTCAGCTTTCTCACCTTGCCTTCTTTATCTGCGCTGGCCGGCATGGGACGGTGCACTGCTACTGATGCTGGAGTTGGATGGCCTGGAACTGGGTGTGTGGCCTCAGGCAGGTGACTTCGCCTCTGTGACCTTCTCTTTGTGGTCCCCAAAGGTGGCTGTGGGAAAGAAATGAGGGAGCACGGTGTCAGAACAATAGTTCTTTTTTGATAAATTGTAGTTTTCTTCCTACTGCTCTCCCACTTTGTGATTATGACTTTAAGAGAAAACACCTGATTTTTGGGAAATCACACACATGGTGATGCACTGGATGTTGTCACGCTGGTCAGTCTGTCTCCCTCCATTCTGGTGTGGGAAGTAGAAAAGTTCATTTTGAAAGTTTCCTTGCCTGTTAAAGAATAAGTGTGCTAATAACTTTGTTAAGCCCTATCCTATGTAGCTGTTAGACATGCCATGCTTACAGGCATTTAGTACATTCTATGTCCTTGTACTTTAACCAGGATATCTGTGCTGGATGTGCTCTCGGGCATGTCCCAGCTCTCAACTGCTTTTACCTGTTTAGAAAAGTTTTAAGTTGTGAGCCAATTGGATTTTAGTTTAAATTGTGATGTCTGGCTCCAGCCAGTAGAGATCAGATACAGCAGAAAGGAAGCAGCGTTTGTGGTGTTAACAATGAAACTGGTCACCTTGGACATTTTCTTGTGCCACCCCCTTGCAATAGCCTCTATCTCAACACAGAAGAGACATACCCCCTAGTAAGGAGTTCGAAAAAACAGGAAGCACCACCAGGTGGAGTGTGAGCTCGGGGTCCCAGCTCATGCTGGTGAGGTTTGGGGCCCAACACACTTGTGCATTTCTGTGGGTTCATCCGCACACCTAGTCCTCCACCATGGCCCTACCTGTTTCCCACCACTGCTGCCTGGGCCCCTTTCCTGCTCGATTCAACCCTTTTGTTAGAGCTCAGGTCCACCCTCCTAGAAAGAAGAAAACTATGACTAATTATAAAATCATTATATGATTAAACTCAATTAACTTCAAATAACCCTTGAAATTTGCTTAATGTCAGCCCTTGGCCCTGCTTGAACTGCTAAATATTGCTCTCCTTTGAAATTCCAGTGAGACCAGCTGATTACAGTGCGCTACCTGGCGTGATACCTGGGCTCTGAGGGGCCACGTGTCTTGGAGTGCAGGGCAGGAAATGATGGTCCAGTGCTGAGGGTCTGGGGTGCAGGTGAGGAAAGAGGTTGGGGGAGGTAGCGATGATGGAATTTGGGAACCTTTGGCTCTGCTAGCTGTTAGTTGACTAATGGCTGGGAGGAGCTTTGAGGTCGCCTTTCACTTGGGCTCTGACAAGTTTGTTCAAGCCTTTGAGTTTGAACTTGGTGCCTTTTTGAGGGGGCTGAATGGTGTGCCCCTACAATTTGAATGTTGAAATTCTAATCTTCAGTATCTCAGAATGTGATGGTATTTGGAGACAGAACCCTTAAAAATGTGATGAGGATTAAGTGAAGTCATCTGATGTGACTGGTATGCTAATAAGAAGAGGAAATTTGGGCTGGGTGCGGTGGCTAACGCCTGTAATCCCAGCACTTTGGGAGGCCAAGGCGGGCATATCACGAGGTCAAGAGGTCAAGACCGTCCTGGCCAACATGGTGAAACCCATCTCTATTAAAATACAAAAAATTAACTGGGCATGGTGGCATGCACCTGTAGTCCCAGCTACTCGGGAGGCTGAGGCACGGGAATAGCTTGACCCCAGTAGGCGGAGGTTGCAGTCAGCCGAGATTGCACCACTGTACTCAAGCCTCAGAGACAGAGCAAGACTCCATCTCAAAAAAAAAAAAAAAAAAAAAAAGGAAATTTGGACACACCCACATGTGCAGAGGGAGATCATATGTAGATACGGGGGCTGTCTGCAAGACAGAGAGGGGTCCCTGGGGGAACCAACCCTGCTGATGCCTTGGTTTTGGACTTCCACTGTCCCAAACTATGAGGAAGTAAACTTCTGTCGTTTAAGCCACCCAGTCTGTGGTACTTTGTTGAGGCTGCCTGTGATGGTTAATACTGAGTGTCAACCTGATTGGATTGAAGGATGCAAAGTATAGTTCCTGGGTGAGTCTGTGAGGGTGTTGCCCAAGGAGATTAACATTTGAGTCAGTGGATTGGGAGAGGCAGACCCACCCTCAATCTGGGTGGGGACCATCTAATCAGCTGCCAGCATGGTTAGCATAAAGTAGGCAGAAGGAAGTTGAATGAGAGTAGACTTGAGTCTTCTGGCCTCCATCTTTCTCCAGTGCTGGATGCTTCATGCCTTTGGACATGGGACTCCAAGTTCTTTAGGTGTTGAACTCTTGGACTTACACCAGTGGTTTGCCAGGGGCTCTCGGGCCTTTGGCCACAGACTGAAGGCTGCACTGTCAGCTTCCTTACATGGAGGTTTTAGGAGTTGGACTGGCTTCCTTGTTTCTTGGCTTATAGATGGCCTCTTGTGGGACATCACCTTGTGATGCTGTGAGTCAATAATCCTTAATAAACTCCCCTTCATATATGCATCTATCCTATTAGGTCTGTCCCTCTAGAGAACCCTGACTAATATACCACACTAGCAAACTAATATAGCACCCTTCATTCTCTGCCTCTCTGTTAGTCTGAAGGTTGGCCTGGAGTGCTGTTGGCAGAGGTGGAAGGTGGGCACCCCTCAGACTAGTTACAGATACAAAGATGAAGGTTAGGAAAGCAAACCAGGGCCCAGCAGGGAGGCCAGCAGGCTTCCAGAATTTCAGCACTGACTAAAGGTTAGAAGAAATATTAATATGTAAGAACTGGCTTAGCCTCCTGTGCTCTGGTTTCCTCACTGGTAAAATTGGGATGATAAGAGTGTGCACCTCATAGGGTTGCGAGGATTAATTCAATTAACTAAACTTATAGCTGTCTGGCAAAGAGGGAACACTAAGTGTTTGCAATTGTGTTCATTTTCTATTGCTGTGTAAGAAATAACCACATATGACTGGGCACGGTGGCTCACGCCTGTAATTCCAGCACTTTGGGAGGCTGAGGCAGGCGGATCATGAGGTCTCTTGCTTCAGCCTCCCAAGTAGCTAGGACCACAGGCACACACCATCACACCTGGCTAATTTTTTATTTTCAGAAGATATGGGGTTTTGTCATGTTGGCCAGGCTGGTCTTGAACTCCTGACCTCAGGTTATCCACCTGCCTTGGCCTCCCAAAGTACTGGGATTACAGACGTGAGCCACCACGCCTGGCCTGGTGTTTCTTCTTATAGGGGCATTAGTCCTATCATGAGGGCTTCACCTTCAGGACATCATCTAAACCTAATTAAATACCAAAGGCCCCATCTCCAAATACTATTACATTGGGAGTTAAGGTCTCAACATATGAATTCTGGAGGGCACAATGCAGTCCCCATCCTTGACTTACACCACCATAAGGTGCTGTTAGCTCCCTGCATCTGACCAATTTCCAGAGCTGCATCTTTATCACACGAATATGCCTGCGGGTCCTTCAGAGGCGAAGGCCCTCAGGAAGAGGGCGATGCTGACCTCACACAGACCTCTTGGTGGCATGATCTCTTTTAAAATATCCCCAAGACAAGCTCTAGCCTGTGGATTCCTTTCTGGGTCTGTGACCTTCTGCTTCAGCTCCAGGAATGCTTTCTTTAGATCCTCAGGCATGGGCCAGACATTCCACTGCACCTCAACTCAAGGTCCCTTACTGAGTTCTTCCAAGTGTCCCTTCAGAGCCCTACTTTGAGGGAGAACTGGGCAAATTGAAACCTCAGGGGAAGGACTTGAGATCTTCCCTAGTTCTCAGGAGCCCTGAGGTCATCCACAACCCTGGCCACACAGGGTGCATAGGATCTTACTTATCTCTGCTTCCATTTCCCCCCGTTGTATGGCCTCTTTTGCAAGCTGAGTCCATGTGGTGTTAGAGCTGCTGTGTTGACCACATCTACCTGCTTTGTGTCTTGCGGCCCAGCTTTTCAAGAAAGACCACCATTCGTTTCTGCCCGACCTCAGAAGGGTTAATGGGATAGCTGGGATGTATGTTTTGCAGTATTGAGTCCAGCTGTGGCCAAGGCCAGAAGACCACCCAGACCAGACCCTGGCCACCAAAGCCACAGGCTGGACAGGAGTGCAACAGGCACTCCAGAACATGCCTCCTGTAGCCTAGGGCAAGACTTTATTTTTCCTTACGGCTTCTGGTGTCCAGCTCATTAGTTTGTATGAAATACGTACTGGGCTCACCAGTGAGAAGAATACCGATCATTTTTAGGAAAGGAATTGTGTTTTCTTTTTTCTCTCTAAGCCGGCAGCACCATACAGTGTGTTTTATATGATGGAGGTGCTTAATAAATATTGTTGACTGATTCACTGGGAAAAAGCCAGTCTAGACATGCCTTCTGGAAGCATCCAGTAAGCCCCATTATTCCTTTTTGCAGTCAATTGTCGTGGAATGGGCCTTTTGGCGTTAATCCCGAAAGGGCAGTAAACAAAGATGGCTGTATAATTTTATTGTCTCTGATCTTCCATCAAAGCCAGCTTCCTCGCCTCCATCGGCATCTCTGCCTCATTGCTTCTGGGTTCACCCCCAGTACAGCTGTTGGATCACGCTAATAGCCCTTGGATCTTCATTGTGAACAATAATGTTTGTTTCCAGAATAATTGAATCCAGCGGGGAAACAAAGGGTGTAGAACACTTTATAACACTTACTGTGAAAAAGGGAAAATAAAGAATTTCCTTGATGGCATTTAGTTCAGGGAACACAATTCATTGGAGTTGTCTTTATCTACTTATGTTTTAGTGATTAAATGCTGGGGGAAAATAGCCTCAGACATAAAATACGAAGAGCACTTCTGGCAAAGCCTGTCGGTTTAATTCAGATGTTAAATATTTTCAGCAGGGTCAAGTGCTGAAGGCCTGCATGCTTTGTCCTTCCAGTGAAACGAGCTCAAATAAAAAGGAGATAATCAGTAGCCCCAACCTGGGATAAGCAGCAACGGGGAAGGGGTTAGAGGTCCCCATTTTACAGGAAACGAATGTTCCAGCTCTGGGGCTCTGAGAAAAGAATTTGAAATGTGGGTAATTTCATTATGTAAAAGACAGCTTAGAAAAATCCTTGTTCCAGGAAAATAGACGGCTTATTTAAGGTTGATTAAATTGGAACTCTCTCACAACAATTTTGTCTGCCTGCCATTTCCCCAGCTTGGAAAGGGGACATTCCAGTGGAGGGACAGGGCAGAACAACTGCTTGGAGGAGGCCCTGCCCCATTTTCATGTGTCCTGAGCTAATTGCCAGGAATGGGTGGGCATTGGTTGGCTTCCTTTCCTCAGGAAGCGAACCAAGGTCCTTGGAGATAACTCTAGTCTTTGGGGCCTCCAGCTGTTTGCATTATGAGGTTCACACCCAAAATGTACCTTATTGTCTCCCTGGTACCTCAAAGCAAGAGATGGGCACTGTGACCCCTTGCTCAGCGGTCCCATGGGGTGGTCCTGCAGGAGCTGACAGCAAGGCTTCCCACAAAACTATATCATTAAACATAGAGAGAAATCTTCATTATACTGATGAGTCAACATGGCTTAATTATTACCCAAATACCACATTTAAATAGGCAAGGTTTAGGGAATTACTATTATGTTCACATTTATGTTTAACTTTCCTTATCAGCTAGCTGTGGTATATGGAGGTAACTGGAAACCACTCTATAAAATGGAATTTTTTATTAACTCAATTAAATATACACATGAATCAATTTTAGTATAAACTTAGTTAAAATGAACTATGCAATTAGGATAAGATTTAAATAATTGTCTCCTTTATTTAGTAGCTGTACTGATGGAGTGAATTGGAAGGAAATAGGTAAACTGAAATCAGATCATAACTTAAAAATGAAATGAAACAGAATGATACAAGCAAACTCTTATTTTAAAATAGGAAATGACAAGGATTTAGAACAGAGTTTTAGAATGATTCTTCTCTTCCCAGGACCCCTGGATTTGTAGGAGTGGTCTTGCATACTACATGCTGAATATTTGAAATAATAGAGAAACACCCCAATTTATAATTCAGGGGAGGCTTAAGGACTTGGCACCCAGGAATTAAAATCCTTCATGATCTGCACATGTACCCCAGAACCTAAAGTACAATAAAAAAAAAAAAATCTGCCAAGAGTTTTTTTTGCAGAGAAACAGCAGTCAATTTTCACAAGGGTTGTTTCTGGGAGTTCATTTTTTAAAACTCAGCTTAATGTCTATATATTCTTGTAAAAGTTTTAAGCCTAGGATTACCGTGTAGTTTATGGTCCTGGACTGGGCAAAGCTAGAATGTTAATAGTTAACTCGGGACAACAGGATCAGCTGGGAATCAGGAGTGGTCTTGCTGGAAAATGAGATGCCAGCATAATCATAGCCTTTTGTTTGGTTCTACCTTCATTGTCCTGATGATTGCTTCAAGTGCTCTCTGAAACATTCCAGTGGGTTTAAAATATGTCAAGTTGCAGTATCTGGGAGGGATTGTTCCAGAGGAGCCCTTGGAAGGGAGGAGAGCTCAGTCGTTATGGGCTGTGAAGTGAGGAGACGAAGTGCTTAATTGGAATCTTAGCATCACCCCTTATTGTAATAGCTCTGTATCTCACAGCAAGTTATTTCATCTCATGTACCTTGATTTTTCTCATCTACAAAACAGGGATTGTTATGAGGGTTAAAGAACATAATAAAGCATTCAATCCTTTGCAGCATTATAGTGAGCACTCCATAACTGTAGCTATTATTATTATTGTGTATTTTAAAATGATGAATTTGATCAGGTTTAAAAACAACACAGTGGAGTCTGACTTCTCCAAAGACTGAGCTTTGCAGGAACCTGGTTGAGTTGGAAGGGAGTACTAAAGTCAGAAAGGTCTTGTTACATTTTTATTTATTTATTTTTGAGACAGTCTCACTCTGTCACCAGGTTGGAGTGCAGTGGTGTGATATTGGCTCACTGCAATATCCGCCTCCCGGGTTCAAGTGATTCTCCTGCCTCAGCCTCCCAAGTAGCTGGGACTACAGGCGCACACCAGCACGCCTGGCTAATTTTTGTATATTTAGTAGAGACGATTTTTAGCCATGTTGGCCAGGATGGTCTCCATCTCTTGACCTTGTGATCCACCCACCTCAGCCTCCCAAAGAGCTGGGATTACAGGTGTGAATGACCGCACCTGGCTGTCACATTTTATTAAAGGTGAGACTGCTTTTGCTTCAGAAGAAACAGTTAGAAGGGGGAGTCTAAGAAATATATAGCGACATATTTGCCTTCCTGTGTGTCTTAGTTCATTTTCTATTACTTATAAAAGAATCCCTGAACTGGGTGATTTATAAGGAGAAGGAATTTATTTTTTACGTTTGTGGAGGCTGAGACGTCCAAGGTGGAGGGGCCCCATTTTGTGAAAGCCTTCTTGCTGGTGGGGGCCCTCTGCAGAGTCCTGAGGTGGCAGAGGGTGTCATGTGGTAAGGAGGCTTGTGTGCTAGCTCAGGCCTCTCTTCCTTTCCTGGTATCGCCCACTCCCATGATAACTCATTAATCTATTAATTTCTTAGGCCACGATTAGATTAATTCATTCCTGAGGGCAGACCTCTCATAACCCAGTCACTTCTTAAAGGTTCCACCACTCAATCCTGCCACATTGGGGATTAAGTTTCAACATGACTTTTGGAGGGGACAAACATTCAAACCATATCACAGAGGTTTCTGAGGTCTGGCCAGGCCCTGGTCTGCCCTATTCTTGGTGACAGCCATATACTGTAACAGCTGCTATAAGGATAGGTACCTTGGTTTGCACAACTCTGCATGGTTGATGAAGCTCACTCACCTAGACTCCCCAAATCGTTACTGGAGACACTCAAGGATATGGGATACAGGATATGGAAACTACTGGACAGATAGTGAAGCTAAAAGAGCTCTCAGCAAGATTTCCCTTTTAACAAAAAGCAGCCCCCAAATAATTTCTTTTCTAATAAAGAGCAACCTAAAAAATGGAGCTGCAAACATAGATAAGCTGGAAGCTTGCATGGGTGAATGCAGGCAGCTGTGCTAATAGAAAAGGGCTACCTGGGGTCCAGGTATGTTCAACATGGAGACTCTATTTTTCCTTTTTTTGTTAGTACATGTACGGTAAAGAAGCAGGCAACACGATGCCAGCTAGGTAGAGAAACCGTCTGCATAATAAAAGATGAGGGTGTCACTATGCAAATGACACACCCAGTCCTAACCAGTTTTTCAGTTTATGCAAATGGAACACCTGGTTCGACCAATCTTTAGTGCCCTATGTAAATCAGATACTGCCTCCTCAAGCTCATCTATAAAACTCATTCATCACATTTCACCTTGGAACTGGCAGCCCGCTTCTCCAGGACCCCTCTCTGCCTCAGAGAGCTTGTCTCTTTCTTTTACCTATTAAACTTTCACTCTTAGCCTTACTCTGGCGTGTCCTAGTTTTCCGGGACCATGAGACAACGAATCTTGGCTGTTTACCCCAGACAACGATGCTGCTTCAATGGCATAGACCCATTTTCTAGATGAAGATGTTGAGGCTCACTCAGGACACAGAGGGACTTGTGTTGGATTTTAAAACAGGAAATCAGCTTTCTTTCTGCTGGATTGTGCACCTGCCTTCTTTGAGGTTTAGCATGTGGCAAAATCAGAACAGCCACAAAGACAGGCCTCATCGAAAAGGCTAAACTTGGAAGCATGGAGTGAGTGTTGGGGCAGGGACACAAGTGTCCCCACCAGAGCTGCTCTAGGTCGCCAACAAGGCACAGATCCTGCAGAGGGTCAGCTAATACTTTTGATTGAAAAAATTCTTGGTTGTTTAACAAATCAAGATGTTACAAAATCGCAGTGATTTCTAAGGTGTACTGGGCTATTTCTTTTTAAAGGAGGAAGAGCAACTTTGTTTCATTGGGTGTTTCCACAGCATTCTCTGCCTGATGCAGATGTTTGAAACACCATATGGATGGAACCCCACATGAATGCAAAAGGCACCCAGCACTTCAGTTGGCTTGTCTAGTAACTGATGCAATGTGTGTGTGTGTGTGCATACTTGTGCACATGTGTGCATTTATGAACGTGTGTGTGCTCCTGTATGAGCATACCCGCTAGAGGGTGGGGGCTCAGAATCACAGAGGACTGTCCAGCTGTCTATTTGGATGTGAACAGTTGCACTTGCCCATATGTATGTCAGTTTCACAACATGATGCTGTGCACATGTGCATCTTCTCACCCAACGTCTTTATTTCTCAGCCACTTGGTTTCAAACTTGGAAAAACTGCATTTGATGTTGAAAGCTAAGTTCACACCAGGCAGGGTATTTTAAAACCTAGCGTCTGATGCCTGAAGTGTGGGGAAAGAAAAACAAAAAAACAAAAAAACCCCATCTTTCTTATCCTTTTTGTGGGTACCGAATGCTGGCAAAGTTTTTCTTAACTAACTTAGAACATACGGCTTTGACAGGATGCCGGTGTCTCTCAGTCATTGCAGGAAGCACATTGAAATGATCCCAGACATTTCAGCTGAAAGACAGCTTCATTAAGATGTTGGTTGGGGAGAAAAGTGGTCTAAGTGTCCAATGACAAGGGCAATCTTCTGAGAGAGAATTACTCAAATTCGATTAATAAATACAGGGTTATTTGAATTAAAAAACAAGTATTTATACAAATAGGCTTTGAGGCAAAATAATAGAAGGGACAGTTGATGGAACCAGGACTAAAGGAAGAAAGGGCTGCACAGTGATGAAGATGGGCAGGTCCCCTCGTTGAAATGATACCAACACACTCAAATTTGTTGAACCTCCCCTGGGCCGGGATTGACTTTCTCAGACCTGAACCCCAATGTGAGGCTCTTCCTTTCCAATTCTCCTTCCTTCCCCTCTCTTTCCTGCATCTTAGATCTGCATCCTGAGCTGAAACCCCCCTTCCTTCTCCTGTTCCCTCTCCCCTTTATAAATCTTTTGCCCTTCTGGCTCCAACTGTTCACCTGCCCCCAGAGGAAGCATCTGATATACCTGCTCATCCATCCCCTGGGCTTCTTGTTAAAACAAAAATTCCCATTTAGCAGGTTTATGTGAGCCTGTGATTGTCCACTTCTAACCATTGCCCAGGTTCCCTTGATGCTGCTGGTCCCTGGACCCCTCATTGAGTAGTGGGACTCATTTGACGCCCATGTGGTATTTTGTCCCACAAATTTATTATATTTCCAACTAGCATGTAGGCATCAAGGAGAAAAGGACTCATGTCTGTTTCCCCGTAAGTGTTCTAATAGCATCGCACCTTTCCCATGGAAGAAGCTAAAGGGTAGCAGTTTATAGAGGGGAGTTGGAGAAAGGCCCCCAGCCTCAAAATATTTTACAGAAAATAAATTCTGTACTTGCAGAAGTCAAATCTAGTCCTACAATGGGCTTCACTTGGAAGATCTTTTTTTTTTTTTTTTTTTTTTGAGATGGAGTCTCGCTCTGCTGCCCAGGCTGGAGTGGAATGGCACCATCTCAGGTCACTACAACCTCTGCTTCCTGGGTTCAAGTTATTTCCCTGCCTCAGCCTTCTGAGTAGCTGGGATTACAGGCATATGCTACTACACTAGGCTAATTTTTTGTATTTTTTTTTTTTTTGAGACAGAGTTTCACTCTTGTTACCCAGGCTGGAGTGCAATGGCGCGATCTCGGCTCACCGCAACCTCCACCTCCTAGGTTCAGGCAATTCTCCTGCCTCAGCCTCCTGAGTAGCTGGGATTACAGGCATGCGCCACCATGCCCAGCTAATTTTTTGTAGTTTTAGTAGAGACGGGGTTTCACCATGTTGACCGGGATGGTCTCGATCTCTTGACCTCGTGATCCACCCGCCTCGGCCTCCCAAAGCGCTGGGATTACAGGCGTGAGCCACCGTGCCCGGCCAATTTTTTGTATTTTTAATAGAGACAGCATTTCACCATGTTGGTTAGGATGGTCTTGATCTCCTGGCCTCGTGACCCACCCACCTCAGCCTCCCAAGGTGCTGGGATTACAGGCGTGAACCACCATGCCCGGCCAGAAGATAATTTTTAAGAGTTAGGATAGCTCGGAAAATAAATTATTGAAACAATGAATTATATATATTAGTGTCCCCAGTTGAGTGGGAGGCATTATCCACAGTATAAGCTGAAGCCCTGTTTTGAGGCTGAGGTACAGCAGACATGGCAGAGACTCACAGGCATCTTCCCTAGTCCTCAAATCTTCTAGGATTCAGCCACCACCAAAGCTAGATCACAAGGGTGAAGGAGGGGTACCATGGTACGAAGGCCCATGTTCTCCCTATTCCGTTTCATTCCTCTAGAACAGAAGTGGGCAAATTTTGCCTATATAGGGCCGGATTTTAAATATTTTACAGTTTTTAGGGCCATAATGTCTCTGTCACAACTTCTCAACTTTGCCGTTGTAGTCTGAGAGCAGCCGTAAATAAATGAATGATCATTGCTGTGTTCCAATAAAACTTTATTTACGAAACTAGGCAGTGGGCCCATTTGGCCTATGGGCCATTGTTTGCTGGCTGCTGCTTTAGAACTGTGTGTGACAATAGGAGAGGCAAACAGGGAACAGCTTCCTAAAAATCTCTTCTGAGAAGAGCACTTTTCTGCTTATCTCTTATTTAATATTCTGCAGAGAGAGGTGGCCTTGCCTCATTTGGCAGATGAGGACACGGAGACTCCATGTATCAGCCAAGCTGCCCACGTTAGCACAGCTGACAAAAGATACAGGTGGGGTTTCAATCCAGACTACTGAGTCAGAATCTCATGTTCTTTCTACACGTTCGTTTCCTTGCTCTTGCCTTGGAATAGAGGCTACTAGCTCACAACACCCACTGTGCCAACATAGGGCCACCCCACTCAGCTCTCCTGGAATTGTAACCGATCCCATGCTGGCATCATAGGAAACTAAAACTGTCTCTCACCCAAATCTTCTGCTAATGAATAGGCAAAGTATAAAGGACAGTGTGTTACTCTGAAACCTGGAGACACTGGGCTGGATTTCCTACAATAGCCCTTTGTGCACAAGGCAGTAAAGCACCAATAGAAAAAAAATAACCTTATCACAAATTAAAAGAACAATCTTTAGAAAATAGCTGAAATGTAAGGTTAATTGGAGCCAGAAATGTCAAATTAATGCAGCAATGCACCGGGGAGCCTGCCCTGGCCTTTGTGCACAGAATCAGAGCCCACGACGAAGGGAAGCAGGGAACGGTATAATAGGATTTTAGGGAATCCCCTGTCATATTAAACAGGCTGTGCAATTAATTTCTTGCTGCAATGTTATTTTCATTGGCCTATATTTTCTTTGACCTCTCACATTTTTAAAGCTACCAATGCAGGGCAAGTGGGACTTAGGACTGAAACAAAAAAGCCCCACAAAACTGTTTTGACTTAAAATCAGTAGAAATAGGATAAAACTGCAGTGGGGTGGGTGAACAGTTGGAGCACCCTTGGGGTAAGTTGGGGGTCACAGGTCATTCAGTGGGAAGAGGTTGACCTGGAAACCTTATCTCAATCCCTTTTAGAACTCTCCCCCTGCCCCTAACAGGTCCAATCTTGAAAGGAAGTCTCAGGATACCCAGGAAGAGGGCAATGGCCTTTACAGCCAAGATCTTTCATTCACTGAGTGGAAAACACAGGCCAGGCACCTTTTAAAAGCATTACCTTATTTAATCTTCATAAAAGCCCTAGGAGGTATGTTCTATAATTATTGCCATTTTCAGAGGGGGAAGTGGAGGCACAGAAGGGTTAAGTGTCTGGTTGAAGCCGCACAGGTAGTAAACATTCCAGGTTGGGCTTTGAACCCATGTCTTCCTAATTCCAGGGGCCGTGTGTTTAACCACATGCCATACTTTCTCATTACGGCACCAGAGTTCACCGGGAGAGCCTGCAGGCCATATAATCACAATCAAATTATTTTTTATTTTTAGTTACGGTAAAATAACCCAAGAGTTACTATTTCAATCATTTGTAAATACAGTTGAGTGGTATTAAGTATGTTCACATTGTTGTACAACCATCACTACCAACAGCCATCTCCAAAAGTTTTTCGTTTTGCAAATTGAAACTCTATATCAACTCCTCATTTTCTCCTCCCCCCAGCCCCTGGCAACTACCATTCTACTTACTGTTTCTATGAATGTAACTACTCTAGGTACCTCCATGTTATAGCATGTGTTAGAATTTCCTTCCTTTTTTAGGTTTAATGTTTCACTGTATGTATACATCACATTTTGCTTATTCATTCATCCACCAATGAACATTTGGTTTGCTTTTGCTTTTGCTTTTGTCTATTGTGAATACTGCTGCTATGAGCCACAATCAATTTTAAAACTTGCTATTGGGGTGTGGCTATCAAGAGGTTGCATTAAGGAATTCCTATGTAGTAATGGAATGTCCTGTGTCCTAATGGTGGTGATGGTTATGGGAATTTATTCATGGGGTCAAATTGCTTAGGCAGGCACATACACACACACACACACACACATGCGCAAACACAAACACTGAAAGTATGCAAAAACTGGTGAAAATTGAATAAGGTGTGTCATCTAGTTATTAGTATTGTACCAAAGTCAGTTCCCTGGTTTTGATATTGTGCCACTTTTTTTTTTTTTTTTTTTTTTTTTTTGAGACAGAGTGTTACTCTGTTGCCAGGCTGGAGTGAGGTGGCACAATCTCGGCTCATGGTAATCTCTGCATCCTGAGTTCAAGCGATTCTCCTGCCTCAGCCTCCTCAGTAGCTGGCACTACAGGCACACATCACCACATCCAGCTAATTTTTGTATTTTTAGTGGAGACGGGGTCTCACCATGTTGGCCAGGATGGTCTTGATCTCTTGACCTCATGATCCGCCTGTCTCAGCCTCCCAAATTGCTGGGATTACAGGAGTGGGCCACCTCACCTGACTTACTTTTCTTTCTTATCTTTTTTTTTTTTTTTTTGAGATGGAGTCTCGTTTTATTGCCCAGCCTGGAGTACAGTGGCAATCTTGGCTCACTGCCACCTCCGCTTGCTGAGTTCCAATGATTCTCCGTCCTCAGCCTTCCAAGTAGCTGGGATTACAGGTATGCACCATGTCCAGCTAATTTTTGTATTTTTAGTACAGATGGGGTTTCACCATATTGGCCAGGTTGGTCTTGAACTTCTGACCTCAAGAGATCCACCTGCCTCAGACTCCCAAAGCACTGGGATTACAGGTGTGAGCCACTGTGCCCGGCCACTACTTTTCTGTATGAGGCCACTGTTAATAATAGTTCTCCTCTATAGATGAGTGCACAGACTCAGTATTTTTTGCAGTTTTCCATGAGTACATAATTATTTCACAATAAAAAGTTAAAGAATTGTGCATATGAAAGAGAAGTTAGTAATCGGTTTGCTACATCAGCTTAGTTACCAAATGAGTTGTCATTTTATGAGGTACCAGGTAAGGATACCACCAGAAGGTCTTTCATAGTTTCCTGAATTATCAAGGACCACTCATTACTACATTAGGAGAAAATTCCGAAGAAAATTTTTGTTCACCAGAAAAATGATCCAGTGTCTGTAATGGCAGCAAGGGAGGAGGTTGGAATATTGTGTTTGGCATTGTATTTGTGCAGAGGAAAGGGCTTAGTGCTTTGTTCTTCTGAGGCACTGGACATCCCGGGAACCCAGTCCACAGCGGAGCACCATGACCCTGAGTCACAGGAATTATGACTGTGTTTTATGTATGAGGAGATGGAGGCCCTGAAGGGGTCAGTGATTGTCCAGAGTCGTGTAGTCAGTAGCCAGCCAGACTGGGCTCATTTAATGGCAGAGTTCCACCCACACCATTCTGCTTTCCAAGGGAAACTGAGCTACAAAGAATAGAGGGTGTGAACATGGGCTGTGTTTACGTAGTCTATTGTTGGCAATAAAAATGATGTGCGATCTTGTGTTCTCAGTGTGACGATACTAACAGGTGTCTATGTTGAAATTTTTGAGGATCAAATTGTCATTTACGAAATGTCCGAGCAACCAATAAAAGCATTAGGTACATTCTGGTATTGGGATTGATGTTTTTGCAAGGCATACACAATATTTTTATTACTATTTATTGACCTATTTATTTATTTTGGGACAGGGTCTCACTCTGTTGCCTAGGCTGGAGTGCAGTGGCATAATCTCAGCTCACTGCAACCTCTGCCTCACAGGCTCCAGAGTAGCTGGGACTACAGGCACACACTACCATGCCTGGCTAATTTTTTGTATAGAGACAGGATTTTGCTTTGTTGCTCAGGCTGGTCTTGAACTCCTGAACTCCAAGCAATCTGCCCGCCTTGGCCTCCTAGGGTGCTAGGGTTATAACCATGAGCCACCACAACCGGCCGAGCATTTAAATACAAGACAAAATGCAGAAGTTTGCTATGTTGGGCTTCATGAGAAAAATATATGTATCTGAAAATTCTTTGGATGGACTTGGTATAGGGAATTTGGAGGGATGGATGTATTTAAAAGTAAGAAATATAAAATCCAGGTATCATTGCTAAAATATATAATACCTTTCTTGAAAAATGTTGGTTCCTGGAATTGCCGGAATGTCTACAACTGAACACTACAGTAGTTCATGTTACTGGTTCCAGTCTCCCTGTATATCATGCTGGGTCAAAGTATTCATCCATTGTTAGTCTAATTTGGAATAAAATGTTATATTAATTCAGAAATGTCTCAGGAGACAGGAGTGGCTTTCAAAGACCACTCTAGCAGTATGCCCTAGGAAAATAAGAGAAAGCTCCCAGTGCTGTAAACAGTGCCTCTCAGCAAACCAGAAGCCCTGCCAAGGGCAGATTGGAGAGCTGGCTTTCTCTCTTTTGCAAACAAAGAAAGTGGGCATTTGGCTTCTTCTACTTCGATTCTCACTACAGTCTTGTAAGGCAGATACTGTTTTCTCTACTTTGCCACTGAGGAAACTGAAGCTCAGGGGAGTTAACTTGCTGAGGGTAATAAACTAGTAAACAAAATAGTTAGGCTTGATCCTCCTTTTGGATTCCAAGTCCAGTTCTCACCCCTACGCTATGATGAATTTCCTGTCATTTGGCTCTTCCAGACAAATGGCAAAGTCAGAGATGAGAAAATTCTTTTTTCTTTACAGATTTCCACAGATAAATCTTCAGTGTATGCATCTACATGTGTGTGTATTGATACATACATTAGCACTTACCACTTAGTATATACAATGAAACTTGATCTTTGGTATGATAATTATTTTTTTTGAAAATGTTCATGTCTTACATGAAATGTGCAATTGTTAAAAATCCACCCAAACTGAAAAATGAGTTTGAGTGTGTTTAGCCAACTCAGCAATTCATAATCTCTTAGGAGACATCAAATGTGATATATAGATAAGTTTATACAGCTGGCATATTTCCAGTACTTTGGGCTCCATTGAGAATTTAGAATTCACAAGTATCTTTCATTCCTTCTTGCCCTCCCCCTATAAGTTCCCCTTGTTTGTATTTCAAAAATGCTGAAAGGTGGGAGGATTTAGTTATAATGTGGGCAAATCCTTAATTGGCTCTGCCAACTGGGTGGCTAGTAGATGAACCTCTGCATTTCAGTGGTATAGGCATTAACTTATAGTTAAATATTTGCACGTGTATCTAATTGTCTATTCGAAATTGTTCCTGCCAAATAGGAATTTTGTTGAGCCTTCAAATTAACTTGGCATCCAACATGCATTAATATTTTAAACCATTGCTAACACTTGGTGCAGTAGATCCAATTTTACTAATGTGCTTTTTTAAAACACCTCCCACTGCAGTGTGTAATTTTTGAATATTTGTGGCACGCTTAGAATGCTACTGTAATGTTCCAAGAAACAAGAATTCTGATGATGTACTCACAGTGCTCAGATAACCAGTAGAAAAAAATCCCCAAATCGAGTTTCATCAATTAGTTTGTTTCTTTTTTTCCCCAAATGATGTCCAAAAAGCTGTTTTGACAAGTGTAGCTCCTAAGTTAACTTTGCGTTACTGCCCGAGTATAGAGGGAGTTGACCACTTACCACAACATGGGACGATAAAGTCACAGTGATAGTGATTCCTGCTTTGACCCATGAATGAAATCCTTCATCAAGCATGCGTGGAGTGCCCGTAGGGTTCCTTGCTCAGTGTCAGGGCAGAGCAATGTCCTCCCTCCTGGCATTTGCAGGGATGGGGCAGGTGGGGTTTGAGGGAGAGAATTATTCACCCTGCTTGAGGAGGGTGGTGAGCTCAGAGCCCAGAGCAGAACCCTCAGATAATGTCCTGCAGGGAGGGAAGGAAGGGGCCAACACTGTCTAGCCATAAGCCAGAGGAGGAGAGGACAGAGGAGGAAGGATACAGCAGGCTTGGGGAATGCTGTGATCTTGGACTTGAGATCTTAAAAAACTTGCAAGTTGAGCTAGGCACTGTGGACTAAGCTGAGGGATTTCCAGCAGGGTTGTGAGGCGCTTTGGTGACTGCTGAACCCATTTGTGATAAGCAACTCGTAGCCAGCCATAGCATTGACACTGGAGAAATTTCACAAACTCTGCCCATGAGCCTGTTTTGTTTGTTTGTTTGTTTGTTGTTTGGGACAGAGTTTTGCCCTGTCGCCAGGCACCAGGCTGGAGTGCAGTGGCGTGATCTCCGCTCACTGCAACGTCCGCCTCCCAGGTTCAAGCAATTCTGCCTCAGGCTCCCAAGTAGCTGGGACTACAGGTGTGTGCCACTATGCCCAGCTAATTTTTGTATTTTTAGTAGAGATGGGGTTTCACCATGTTAGCCAGGATGGTCTCGATCTCTTAACCTCGTGATCTGCCTGCCTCAGCCTCCCAAAGTGCTGGGATTACAGGCGTGAGCCACAGAGCCTGGCCATGAGCCTGTTTAATACACTGTGATCCTGCCCAGAAGAGGTAGATTACCCTTCCCACCATTGTACCCCTCCCTCATCTTGAGGTCTCACTTCTACAAAGATTGTGAGGTTTAACAGGTCTGAGAAATAATACTAGAAGTTAGAATTCAAAAGCAACATCAGTGCAGCTAAACGCTTGTACAGGACTGTGGCCATCTATGTATTTCATTTAACAAACATTCATTTTGTTCATTAGTTTTCCAACAGGAAGCAATGTTGGAAGGCAGTTTTGGTTGCCACAACAAGATTGGAGGTGTTACTGGCATCTGTTGGTTGGAGGCCAGGGATGCTTTTAAATGTTCTGCAGTGTCCCGGACAGCCCCTGCTGCACAGAATTTTCTGGCCCTAGATGTCAACAGTGTGAGGTTTAGAAACCCCGATTCAGTACCTAGTAGCTTCTGGGAGTCACTACAAATATCAAGGTCCCTGAGACCTGATTCATGCCCTTGAGATGCTTGTGATCTATACTCAGCCATCGGGCATGGAGATGCACAGCTAGGGGACATTGAAGGTCTCAAAGCTGTGGGTTTCTAGAAGTATGAGCACCCCCACTCCGAGTCTGTGCATAGACTGATTGGGCACTGGGTTGCCCTGCCCGGGACTAGAATGTTTGCTTTGCCTTTTCTTATGTGAGAAACAAGCCATGTCCATCCTTCACTGCCAGGGCTGGCTCTTCTTTTAGCCCACATAAAAAGTGAGATTGGTGAGGGGAAGTTGAAATGAGAAAATGATGAGGGGAAAAGAGGCTGAGTTTAGAATGTTATGGCTGTCCTTTTAATTTCTAGACCATATTTTATTTGCAGAGACATTTCAGAGGGATTGGGAAAGGCAAGAACCTTAGCTTAGTTTTTTTTCTTTTTCTTTTTGAGATAGGGTCTCATTCTGTAGCCCAGGCTGGAGTGCAGTTGTGTGATCATGGCTCATTGCAACCTCCATCTCCTGGGTTCAAGCGATTCTCCTGCCTCAGCCTTCCGAGTAACTGGGATTACAGGTGCATGCCACCATGCCTGGCTAATTTTTGTATTTTTAGTAAGGATGGGGCTTTGCCATGTTGGCCAAGCTGGTCTTAAACTCCTGACCTCAGGTGATCCAGCTTGGCATCCCAAAGTGTGAGTCACCGTGCCTGGCCCTTGGCTTAGTTTTTTGCAGCCCATGAGTTTGGGTCAGAGCTGACAGATGAGGGGTGGTTTCTTTTTCTTTCTCCCTTTCTTTCTCTCTTTCCGTCATCTCTTTCTCTCTCTCCTCCCTCCCTCCCTCCTTCCTTCCCTCCCTCCCTCCCTCCTTTCTTTCTTTCTTTCTTGAGAGAGGCTCTCCCTCTGTCACCTAGGCTGGAGTGCAGTTCACTGCAGCCTGGATCTCCCGGGCTCAAGCTGTTCTCTCACTTCAGTCTCCAAGCATCTGGGACTGCAGGAGTGTGCCAACACACCTGGACTATTACTATTATTTTTTATAAAGATGGGATCTCACAATGTTGTCCAGGTTGGTCTTAAATTCCTAGGTTCAAGCAATCCACCTATCTCTGCCTCCCAAAATGCTGGGATTACAGGCATGAGCCACCACATCCAGCTAAGTAAAGTTGTTGATTTTCCTCTCTTTCCCTTCCTTCCTTCCTTCCCTTTTCCTTCCTTCCTTCCCTTTTCCTTCCTTCCTTCCTTCCTTCCCTCCCTCCCTCCATTCCTTCCTTCCTTTTTCTCTCCCTCCCTCCCTCCTCTCTCTTCCTTATTTCTTTATTACTTTTAAAAAATAAATTGTATAATTAAATTTTTACAACATGATGTTTATATATATATATATTTATTTATGATTGCTATAGTCAAACACAATAACATATCCATCACCTCACATGAGAGGTGCCTAATAAACATCTGTTGAGTTGCCTTGACCTTTGACCTTGCGTGAAGTCTCTTACACACTGGTGCCCTTCCAGGGGGAATATTTTTATGGTGTCAAGGTTTCCAAATGATGATGTAGCTTGTCCTGGAGGGAGCAGCCCCATCAAGAAGCAAACTCTGCTGCTGCCTCTCAGCAGGCTCGTTATCTGAGGCTTGGCCATACTTCCTCTGCCTGCTTTTGCAATCAGGCTATAGTTGCCAAAGTCCCTGCTTCCTGCTGACCTTCTTGCCCTGTGGAGGGCAAGCTCCAGCTGCACTACCAGATAGAACACTGACAGCTTCCCAGATGTTTGTCTCTACTTGGCCCGAATGCCCCACTGCAATTCTGCAAACCCAGGTCTGGAGTAACCCTTTATGAGGCCATGTTGGTTTCACAAAGTCATTTACTTGAACCCTGGGCCACAAGAGTCATTCGAGTCTTAGTGGCAAGAAATTGACAAGATAGGAGTTGCAGATGGACCCCATGCCCACGCTGAAGCAGAAGAGTGACATGAATGAAGAAAACATAAAAATTCCTGCATGCTGGAGAAAGATTATGCTGGCTTACCCGCTGGGCTCCTGCTGAGTCCAGTTGTAATTGGAATGTACTCTGCAAAGTTTATTGGGTCCTGGAGCGACTTGTTACTGAACTGGTCAATTAATCTATTATTATTATTTTTTAATGAGTTAGGGGATTTCCTTGAGCAGAAAATCACCAGGAAGCATGACCAAATGCCCAGAGCTCAGGGAGAGGCTGGCCTTTCCTTCTAGAAAAACCTATTCAACAATTAAAGGAGGAAATGTACGCCTTCTGCTACAGGTGGCAAATTGGGCTGATCTGGGAACCAAAGAGGAAGGATTTATTCTGCTTGGAGGTGAGCACAGGGAGATCACCATGCAACCCGATTACTCAAGTGCAGCAGTTTGAATGTTCGGAAATAAAGCCGTTGAGTCTCCCTGCTGAGAGACAAATGATTTCTATTTAAAAACCTGCTTGTTCTGTGCAGCAACTCCCAATGTAGCAATAATTAATGATATCAGAAGGTTAAGAAAGACCTTCTGCTGGAATCCCTCTGCTCCAGGCATGAAATTGGATTAAAGTGAAGATAAACTTAGACATTGAATCTGTTGAGGAAATCAGTAATTATGTGGAAATGCACACATTTTGAGCTATTTCAGTGAGTCAGGTTGAAGCTCTCTAACTGGTCTTTTTCCAGGCATTTGGGGGCGTGGTGGAAATGAATTGTCAAAAGGGGTCACTTAAACAGGGTGTTGTAGCCACTTTAGTCCCAACTCTAGGTTTAACTTTTCCCCACAAGCAAAGCACTGTTGGCTTTTTGGATACACTTTATGGCCAATACTGCTGGCTGACTATGTAATGGCTATTCCCCACTTTTCTTTATTGACAAACACTTTTTTTTTCAGTGGGACAATGTAGAGATCAAAGAAGCTATTTCCCACGCTGTCTGGCTGGTGAGCATGGTTGTGTGACATGGTTTCAGTCAAAGACATTTAAGTGAAAGTCTGCTGGGTGGGTCTTCATGGAAAGTTACTGATTTTTTTTCTGATATAAAGGAACAGGTCAGCCAGCAAGTGCCTTTTTTCCTTTTCCTTTTGCCCTCCCCTCTCCTTCTTTTCTCTGTGTAGAACAGCAATGCACAACCTGGGGTTGGTCCGCCATTTTGTAACAATGGGAATAAAGTTTCTGCCTTAAGAATGGTACATTCAGCAGCTGGAAGGAACCTGGGTCTTTCATGATTTCCTTGGGCAGATGTGAAGAAGGGTTGGCTGTCACGTATCTTAACTGATCAAGCTTCAAACCATGAAGTTTAGATTTAGAATAAAATCCTTTTCCTGATTTCAGGCAGAGAGCCAAGAGAGGTGGGATGCTACATGGGAGAGCTTCCTGTGAGGCTTCCCCAGTCTCCCAGGAGGAAGAAGCCAGGTATCTTTCTCCTGGCCCCTGAGACAATGGGTTGGGCCATCTGTAGCACATGCCCTGGGTATGGGAAGGATGAAGAGGTTGACACCTTCCATGATATGTGGTTAAGGGATGTGGTTTTTGGTCCCTCTGAGACTCCTCAGTCACCCTCAGCTTATCACATGTCTGCCTCCAGGGCTCCAGTCCATTTTGTGTGCTTTGGATGAGTTGAACGTGAGGTATCCTGGTATCAATGCCTTTAGAATTAATAGGAAAAAAAAGTACAGCCCCTCTTCCTGCAAATATCCAAAGGTCTAGATATCAGGAACTGTAGTTCCTACTGTATCTGTCAACAGTCGATATGATGTTTATTAACTGCACGGACTTGTGTTCAGGATTTCAGCAGAGGGTGGGGCAAATCCAGAGTTTTAGCTGCTTGACAGTGTTTTGATAAATATGTGTGCTGTGAGAAAACACAATATGAAAGGAAATGCAGCCAACGATTTGCAAGAAAATCTGTCTTTTAAATAAGTTAATACAATTTTCTTAGAGAAGTTTTAGAAAAGCAACATTAATTGTTAGGTACAGAGATTTTCCACATTACCCCTGCCTCACTCTCCCCAACCACTCCCACTACTAACATTTCACACCAGAGCGGTACATTTGTTATACCTGATGAACTTACATTGACCCATCTTACTCTCCAGGGTTCATCATTTACATTAGGGTTCACTGTTGGTGTTGTACAATCTATGCTTTTGGACAAATGTATAATGATGTACATTCACCGTTATAGTACCTTGTAGAATAATCTCAGTGCCTAAAATTGTCTGTACTCTGCCTATTCATCCATGCCTTCCTGCTGCCCAACCCCTATTTTTCTCCTATGTTATCTTCTAGGGGTTTTATAGTTTAAATTTGAGTTAATTTTTGTGAAGGGTGGAAAGCCTGTGTAAATTTTTTGTGTGTGTGCCTATGGGAGTCTAGTTGTTCCAGCACCATTTGTTAAAAACACAATCTTTGCTCCATTTAATTGCTTTTGCTCAATTTTCAGACAAACATTAGTTGACTATTCTATGTGGTCTATTTCTGGGCTTTATATTCTAGTCCATTGGTGTATTTTTTCAACAGTACCAAATGGCCTTAATTACTGTTGCTTTAATGTAATTCTTGAAGTCATGTAATAACAGTCCTCTGACTTTGTTTTTCTTCAGTGTTGAGTTGACTCTTCTGTTTCCTCTGCATATAGATAGACCTTAAAATCAGTTTGTCAATATGCACAAAATAAATTGCTGGGACTTTTATTGGGCTTGTATTCAGTTTATAAAGCAGGAAAAACTGACATATTGATAATGTCAGATCTTCTTATTCATGAATATGGAATATCTATTTGATCTTTGATGACTTTCATCAGAGATTTGTAATTTTTGTAATTTTCCTCATGTAGAGCTTGTACATATTTTGCTATCTTTATACCTAAGTATTTCATTTTTGTATGCTAATGTAAATGGTAATGTGTTTTTAATTTCACATTTCACTTGGTCATTATTGGTATGCAAGCAATTATTTTTATGCCTTGTATCCTGCAACCTTGCTAAAATTGCTTATTAGTTCCAGAAGATTTTTTTGTCAGTTCTTTCAGATATCCTACATAGATGATCACGTTATCTGCAAACAAAGACAGTTTTATTTCTTTTTTCCCAGTCTGTATAGCTTCCCTCCAGCCCCTTTTCTTGTCTTATTACATCAACTAGGACTTCTAGTATATTGTTAAAAAGCAGTGGTGAAGGAGCACATCCCTACCTCATTCATAACCTCAGCAGGAAAGCTTCAAGTTTCTCACCTTAAGAATTATGTTAGCTGTAGTTTGTTTCTTTTTTTTTGGTAAATGTTCTTTATTGAGTTGAAGAAGCTCACATTTATTTCTAGTTTGCTGAGAGATTTTTTAAAAATCATAGATGGGTGTTGGATTTTGTCAAATGCTTTTTTTGTACCTGTTTACATGATTATGTGATCTTCCTTCTTTATTCTTTTGATTTAATTGTATTACATTAATTGATGTTTGAATGTTAACCCAGCCTAGCATATTTGGGATAAGTCCCACTTGGTTGTGGTGAATAATAGTTCTTTATATACTTTGTTGGATTTAATTTGAAAATGTTTTGTTTTGTTGAGAATTCTTGTATCTATGATCATGAGAGATATTGGTCTATAGTTTTCTTTTCTTGTAATGTTTTTGGTTGGTATTAGGGTGATCGTGGCCTCAGAATGATTTAGGAAGTATTCCCTTTCTTCCTATCTTCTGGAAGACATTGTAGAGAAATGGTAAGATTTCTTTCTTAAATGTTTCGTAGAATTCAACAGTGAACCCATCTGGGCCTGGAGCTTTCTATTTTGGAAAGTTATTAATCACTGATTCAGTGACAGTAATAGATATGGGCCTATCCAGATTGTTTCTTCTTATGTGAGTGTTGGCAGATTGTGTCTTTCTGTTTTTTTGTAGTTTAATTGAGCATTTTATATGATTTTCTCCTTTCTTAGATATCAGTTATACTTTCTTCCCCTCTTTTAGTGATTTCCATAGAATTTTCAATATATTTTACAACTAATTCAAGTCTACTTTTAAACAACACTGCACCACTTCACAAGTAATGCAAGTACCTTGTAATAAAAAAATAGTCTGAATTCCTCTCTTCCATCCCTTGTATCATTACTATCATTCATCTGAATTATACATAAGCATATGTACATATATACACATACATAATTGAATACATGATTGTTATTATTTTGAACAAAGTGTTATCAATTAAGGATAAGAAAAATAAAACATTTTAATTTTACTTTCACTTATTCTCTGATGCTCTTCCTTTCTTCATGTAGATCTGGATTTCTGACCTATATAATTTTCCTTCTCTCGGAAGAACTTCTTTTAATATTTCTTGCAAGATAAGTCTACTGGTAGCAAGTTCCCTCAAGTTTTGTTTGTCTGACAAAATCTTTATTTCTGTTTCACTTTTGAAGGATAACTTCACAGGTTACAGATTTTAGGTTGGTGGGGTTTTTTTTTTTTTAATCTCCCAGTGCTAAAGATTGCACTCCAGTCTCTTTTTGCTTGCATGGTTTCTGAAGAGAAGTCAGATGTAATTCTTATCTTTGCTTTGCTTTTTCTTAAAGGCTTTTTTTTTCTTCTTCAGAATCTTTTAACATTTTTTCTTTATCTTTGATTTCCTGCAATTTGAATATAATATGCCTGCGTGTAGTTTTTTCTTTTTTGGAATTTATTAAGCTTAGTATTCTCTGAGGTTCTTAGGCCTATGGTTCAGTTTCTCACTTTAATTTGGGAAATCTCAGTTATCATTATTTCAAATATGATTTCTCTTCCTTTCTTTCTTTCTTCTCCTCCTGTTATTTCCATGTATGTTATGCCTTTCATAGCTGTCCCACAGCTCTTGGTTACTTTGCTCTGATTTTTTCCCAGTATATTTGTTTTCTCTTTGGCTTTTCTGTTTTGGAAGTTTCTATCATTATATACTTATGCTCAGATACTCTTTTTTCAGCTGTGTAAAGGATGGTATTGAGTCTATCAAAAGCATGTGTTATTCATGTTAAAGTGATTTTAAATCTCTAGCATTTCTTTTTGATTCTCTCTTAGAATATCAACCTCTTTTCTTACATTATCCATCTGTTCCAGTATGTTGGCTACTTTTTCCATTAAGGCCTCTAGCATATTAATCAGAGTTTTAAGAAAGTTCCTGGTCTGATAATTCCAACATCCCTGCCATAGCTGAATCTAGTTTTGGTGACTGTTTAGTCTCTTCAAACTGTGTTGTTTGCCTCTTAGTATATCTTGTAAATTTTTTATTGAAATCTGGAAATGATATACTGGTAGAAAGGAACTCTGATAAATAGACGTTTAGCTGTGTGGTGGTAAGGTGTGGGGCAGGAGAAGCATTCCATTGTCCTGTGATTTGGTCTTAGTGTTTTGGTGAGCCTGTGCTCTGGACTGTGAACTTCACACAGTGCATCTCAGTTTTTTTTTATTTCCCACTTAGGTCGAACAGGACGCGTAGAGGAAGCTGGGTTGGGTAACTTCCTTCCTCCAGGTAAATTAGGCTTTGGTAATATGCCAGCAGGTTAGGCTCTGGTAAAAGTGTTTCTCCTCAGGGCAGGCCTTTAAAAAGACCAGAATTCTCTGGCATATTTCAAAATGGTTCTTTCTCTCCCTTCCCCTTTTGGAAGCACAAGGGGATTTTCTCTGATATTTACAATAAGGACCTAGTAGAGCTCTTGGAGGTAAAACTTCACAAAAGCATGGATATTCCCCTATGACTGGGTCTCTTCTGAAGTTTTTGAATCTCAGTCTTGTCCACACTGAGCCCCCATCAATCATAGTTCAGGCTTTCCTACCTCAGCACTTGTTCCTTGGAGTTTCCTGCTGCTGAGTTTCTCTTCCAGAAAGTTGTGATTTTCTGCCTCTGCCTGTTTATCTCTCTCAGTTTTGGTGCATCAGTTTGCCCTGTGACCCCAGTTCTCCAACAGATCTAGGAAGAACTGTTGATTTTTCAGTTTGTTCAGTTTTTCACTTGTTAACTCCTTACATGCCAGGTCCCAAACTAGAAGCCAATCAGTTTATTTTTAATAAGTCTTCTTAAGTTTATTAAAAACTTAATATTTTATGAGGATTCTAGGATTCTTCTTCCATTTTACTTCACTTTTTATTCTCTATTTCAGTTAAAATTTACTTTCTAACATCTCTCCCAAGAAAAGTTAGTATACACTATCTGGATTGTTTAAATCGAACAGTCTCATACATTTGAATGCTTATTTATTATCTATGGTACTAGAAGACAGCTTCCCTTCCCTTGCTCTCAGCTGACACTTGAGATCTGAATATGGATTTAGAATAAGTGTTCCTTTCCATGAATGCAGCAAATTAACTGAATGTTCCTTTTGGAATGGCCTGCATTTGGAGTGTGGTTTATGGTTCCTTGGCTCTTCTGTTTCATTACATTTTAACTTTGCTTTTTCTAACTTCATTGGAAGTGGCCAAAGCTGGCAGCTCTTGCATCATGTATCCATGTATCCAAGGAAATATTTTGGGGGCCTATTAATTCTCAACAACTGCAGTTGGCAAATGCAAAGTCTGGAAACAAATGAGTTTGGCGGGCAGCCCAGGCTGTCAAACCAGGCTCCTGTTCATTAGTGAGGACCCACCTTTTGTGCTCTGATGTGGTTCTACTTTGCAGATGGCTTCTTTATCTGAGTTAGTGGACAGCTTTGGGAGCTGGAGGATTATTACTCTACTCACTGAAGTGGGAATGTAGGGGGCACAGAGAATTGCATAAAGGGGAGGCACAGTCACAGTCTCAGTGGAAGGGTCTTGAGGTGTTCTAATTGCACATTGTTTTTCTCTCCTAGACTCTCGAGATTTGCATTTCAATCCCATGGATGAAGAAATATGAACTCAGAAAAATACCATTCTTTTCCTTTTGTAACAGGAAGTCATGTTCTGATGCGTGTCATGTGTGTGTCTTCCCCAGGAGCAGAGCTCTGGGTGTCTTGGCTGCTCCATCATTCTTTTCTTATCCAGCTCTTCCCTCCCCACTCACCATCTTGGTCTCTGGGATTCCCCTTGTCAAGTCAAGGATCCCCAAGTTTCCTTGCAATTGGAAATGGCAAGATCCTCCCATTTCCAATGACGTATCTATGTGAAGCTGGATTTTCTTTGCATAGTTAAACCCAACAACATATTGCAACAGATTGGATGTAGAAGCAGACCCAATAGTATAGCTGTCTTCTATGATTCCAGATGTTAAAATATATTTGAAAATGTAAAACAATCGCCCCTCTTTGCATGAAAATTTTCTTTCTTTGGAAAGTATAGTTGTTTTAATAAAATATTTATATTTTACTTTGAAGTGTGATGTTTGAAGGCAAAGTGCACACACTTTGCCTTCAAACGTCGTATGCAGGAATGTCCTCTTGATGAGTGCTCAGAAGCGTTAGGGCCCTAGGGTTGTGTAAGAACACCAGCTCTTATGGGCTAGAAGAGGTAGTAGGGCTCTTGGCCATCATTTACTTCAGGGGGCTTTGGGTTGTGCTCTGTGGAACTCCACAGACAGTAGAGGATTTTAACTGTATTAGTTTTCTAGAACTTCTGTAACAAAGTTCTACAAACTGAGTAGCTGAGGAGTGTCACTCTCTTGCCCAGGCTGGAGTGCAGTGACGTGCTCTCAGCTAACTGCAAATTCTGCCTCCCAGGTTCAAGTGATTCTCCTGCCTCAGCCTCCCAAGTAGCTGGGATTACAGGAGGGTGCCACCACACGCAGCTATTTTATTTGTGTTTTTAGTAGAGATGGTGTTTCACTATGTTGGCCAGGATGGTCTCAATCTCCTGACCTTGTGATCTGCCCACCTTGGCCTCCCAAAGTGCTGAGATTACAGGCATGAGCCACCGCGCCTGGCCAGAAATTTATCATCTCATGATTCTGGATGCCAGAAGTCTGAAATCAAGGTGTTGGTTGAGCCACGCTCCCTCTGAAGGCACTGGGAGATCAGGGTGTGTTTTTTATTGTGTGTAGGATTAAGAGCTGTTCTAGACCTTCATCTGGGATTCTGGTAGCCTCAGGCTTGTAGATGGCCAACCTCTGTCTGTGTCTCTTCACATCTTCTTCCCTTAGTGCACGTCTCTGTGTCCATATTTTCCCCTTTTAATAGGATACTGGTTTTATTGGATTAGGGCCCACCCTAATGACCTCATTTTACTTGGTGACTCTTAGAAAGACTCAGTTTCTAAATAAGGTCACATTTTGAGATGCTGGGAGTTAGGACACTAACATGTCTTTATTGAAGGGATGTAATTCAGCCCATAACAGATGCTTTTATTAGGTAGGAGCTTTACCCTCTTTTTTTGTTTTTTTTTTTTTTTTTTTTTTTTTGAGACAGAGTCTCGCTCTGTTGCCCAGGCTGGAGTACAGTGGCAAGATCTCGACTCATTGCAACCTTTGCCTCCCAGGTTCAAGCAATTCTCCTGCCTCAGCCTCCTGAGGTGCGCTATAGGCATACACTACCACGCCCGGCTAATTTTCATATTTTTAGTAGAGTTTGGGTTTCATCATGTTGGCCAAGCTGGTCTGAAACTTCTGACCTCAAGTGATCCTCCTGCCTTGGTTTCTCAAAGTGCTCGGATTACAGGTGTGAGCCATTGCACCTGGCATCTACCCTCTTTTAATAGGGTGAGATTTGTTGGAAAAGAAGTTCGTTGCAAAATATTTTGAAAATCCATCTTCTGAAACATGAGGAAACTGAGGCCCAGTGGGGTAGATGATTTGCTAAGTAGTACAATTTATGGGGCAAATTTGGGACTTTAACCCAAGCCTCCAGACTTCATGTGTTTTTTACTACACAGCAGTAGCTGTTGTGCTAGCCCATAGGAAGTTCTGATAGCCGGCATGGTTGTTAAACCAACTTTATTCTTTGAAGATTTCATCAGTCTTTTTCAAAAATGTCCCTTTTTTAATTGGAGGATTTGACATCGACATTGAGTTGGCTGGAAAGAGCCTAAGGCAACATAAAGTAATTGTCTTTCATTAGAAGAGTTCAGAAGTACATTTGATGATCTTGATCACCTGCTGAAAAATATTCATTTCTTCCTGGAGTAATTTTGAAGTGAAAAAGTGGAAAGCAATCCAACAGTGAATGACGTACAATCGATACTGAGTAGAAAGAACATGATTCTATTGTTGAGCTACTGCTTCTTTGATTTTTTAAATTCCCTCTTACTTTTTTCTCCACATTACCTGACACGGCTTAATGACAGAAACTGACTTGAAGGATTCAGAACTTCTGGGAGAATGGAAACCAGTCTGAAAATCCTGTGTAGTTTTGATTCTCTTGTGACAGTTGAGTGGTGTATGTACACCCACAAAATAAAAGTAATGAGTCAGTGAGATTCATCTTGTGAGGCCAACAGCTATGCTGAACTGTTCAGATGAATTCAGGGCAACCAGAGATCTGTCCAGGAGGCAATGCTGGGATGGGAGTGCATCACATCTGTGCTAGGTGACCCCTACCATTCTCTCTCCTCATTGGCCTGTACCTGGACACCCCTCCACCCCTTGCTGTCTTCCTGTATCACTACTAGGGAATTCTGGGAATATGGCAGCTTGCATGCACCTCTCCAAGAACCCCTTCCTCTTTGGAGTAACTCAACAACCAAGGCCAGCGAGGCAACAAGTTTTCCCAAGCTCTTGACTGAAGAGGTGGAGGCTAGCATTTTCTAGGACACAGGTAAACACGAGGGACTCAGGCACAGAGGCCCTGCCTCTCCCAGCAGCCCAGAGGAAGATGCCAATTGTGCCTCTTGAGAACGTCCAGGCCTCTGCACTGTCTGCTCTGAGGGAGGCAACCCATATTGCTGACCCCAGAGAGCTGGATTGTCCCCACGAGGAGGCAGAGGAATATTTGTGGACTGCATGGTAGGAGCTGACTTATTGGTTGAGTGATATAAACCTAAGAGCACCGAGGCTCCTTGCATTCCTTGGCTGAAAAATGAGTCAGTTTGGGTCCTTCGGGAAGCGGCGAGTGAGACACAGAAGTGCAAACCATTCTGGAGGTAAATGCATGTGAAAGATAAAGAGGAGAAGGAGCAGGACAAGGCAGAGAAACCTGTAGACCATGAGGTGGGTCTGCTCTCTGTGCAAGAGAAGGCATGAAGAAGGCTTGCTGTGCAGCTTTGGGAAGTGAGCCTTCCCCAGTGGAGCTTCAGCACAAAGGCTGTCCACAGCATCCCTAAGGGACAGAAGTGGCCAGGCCTACTACTGCATTGGACTTTGTCACTTTCTGGTGGCTGCTGAGGAGACTATGGCTTTGGCTCAAACACTCAGCAAGTCCTAAAGGCACTGTAGCCAAAGGATGTCAGCTGATTGTACTCCTTTCCCAATATTGTCTCAGGAAGGGAGCTCTGAGCAGGGCACCCCATGGCTGCTACAGGGGTAGGCCCAATCATGTCACTGGCCCCAGCAAATACTGGAAGGACCCCAACAACCCGATCTGTGTATGCTCTACACACAACCAGTAAGAGGCCAGAACACTATGACTGTGGAGGGGACCTGGTAACTTTTGACAGAGGAGAGCCAGGTTAACAAACTGGAATAGGGAGCTCCCATCAAATGGAAATAAATGAATGCATGGAGCCAGGAGACCAAGAGAATGAGACAGAGATGAAGATGGAGAGATATTTGTATTGATTTCCTTTCTCTCTTATGGTCTCTGTGTGTATATCTATCTATTTTTCTCTCTCTCTCCAGAGAGAATTTCAATAGCAAACAGAAGAACAAAATCCAAATTTTCAATTTCAAAAATCTCTCTTTCCTTCCTTCCTCTCTCACTCTCTCTTTTCTTTTCTTTCCCTTTCTCTCTCTCTCTCTCTCCCTCCCTTTCTCCCTTTCTCCCTTTCTCCCTTTCTTCCTTTCTTCCTTCCCTCCTTCTTTCTTTTGAGAGAGGGTGTCACTTTGTTGCCTGGGCCAGCCTCGAACTCCTGGGTTGAAATGATCCTCCTGCCTTACCTTCACTGGTAGCTGGGATTACAGGTGTGTGTGGCTTCTCTGGGCTACTCTGTCCATGGGATAGCCCTGCCCTGCCTGTCCAGCAGCCCAAACACACACAAAAAAACCCACAAGAATTTTCTATATTGATACGCATATATGTATATATATGATATGTATATATGATAGTTATATATATTTGCATATACTTATATATTTGTATTGTATATACACATATATGTACACAGATACATCTGTGTGACAGATAATGACTTGTGTTCACATATGCATTTATATTTGTATAGACATAGAGAAATGCTTGCAAAGGTGTTGGGATGATAATGTGGTTATCCTAGGGGTGAGAACAAATGGAAGGCTGAGTGCATGCCAATTAGTAATAGTTTCTTTTACAATTTTACAGTTTTTGTACACTTTCTATAACCAATTATCTGTGCACTGCAATTGTATCAAAGTAAAACAAGCACGTTGTTCAAACTCTGACAGTACAAAAAGATTTGTAATGAGAACAGAGGCCCAGCTCCCATAGCCACCACTGGCTTGGCTGTCTTTCCACAGGCAATCACTTTTTAAGTCTTTCAGTTGTCTCTTTCCTTTGTTTTTTCCATACTTCTAAATAATATGTTCACATTGCACTTTCCTGATTATTTCATCTTAGACATTGCCCATGTCTTCCTGGGGTGATGGGAGATCATTGATCTCCTCTGCACTGCCTCATCTGACCCTCTCCTCCGCTGTCTCCCCCATAAGGTGACCCTGTCTTACAATTGTTAGTTAAATCAATAAAAAGCGTGCATGTCATTATGACTCTATGAATGTGGTTTCCTAGACAGCCAAATATTTTCTATGATTGCTTTTGTTTTATAATATAGGCAATTTTGTGGGTTTCCAGTGAAAAATAAGTTTTTCTACCATTGTTCTCTTCTAGCAGACAGATGGCCCTACAGAGCAACCCACATTTCTAGGCATTCTTCTAGAGAAATTTTATGCACATGCAGGCACATACATACATATTTTCCTTTTCCCCTTGAAATAGTGGCATGTGATACATATTATCCATTCATTGTTTTTTTTTAAAAAAATACATCATAGATAGTATTCTACATTAACACATAGAAGCATGCATTATTCTTCATGATGGCTGCATAGTATTCTTTTGCATAAATGGACTAAAATTTGTTTAACTACTGGTCTATTGATGGAAATTCAGGTTATTATCAGGTCTGGAATTCATACTGTATACACATGTCATTTCATATGCATGTTTATTATCTATTTAAAAGAGAAATTACTATATGTGGACTGTAAATCAATGTAATTTGTTTCTTGAGCGTTTTGCAAGCACAAAATGCTTTATTGTTAAATGACTTACTCTTTGCCAATCTGATAAATTACTACAATGAGATATGATTATAATTTTGTTTTGTAGTTCTCTTACTATGAATGAGTTTAAATACATTTTTTGTATATTTGAGTCAATATAAATCCTTTTATCTGAACTATTTATTAGTCATATTTTGACGGTTTTTCTAGGAATTGTACATCTTATTTATTGTAGAAACTATGAGGCAAATTGGCTATTTGTTGGGGTAGGTCTTTCAGATTATTTTATTGAGTTTGGGGTTTATCTTTTGACTTTGCTTATAGTGTTTCATGTAGAAAATTTCATTTTTTATCTAATCAAATTTTGCAATTGTATAGCTTCAGTCTAATGAGAAACATCAGATAAATTCAAATGAAGGAACCTTTGACAAAATAACTTGTCAATACTTTCAAAAGTGCCACAGTCATGAAAGATTGAGAGTTTGTTACAGACTATAGATGCTGAAGGAGAAATAGCTAAATGCAACATGGTTTCCTGGATAGGATCCTGGAATTGAAAAAAGGACATTGGCAGAAAAGTTGGTGAGATCTGAATAAGGTCTTTAGTATTATGCCAGTACAAATTTCCTGGTTCTGATAATTGTACTCTGATCATGTAAGATGTCAGCATTAATGGAAGCTCAGGATGGGGGCGGGCATGTAAAAACTCTCCGCTCTTCCTTTGCACTTTCTCTGTAAGCCCAGAATTAGTTTTTTAAAAAATAGTTTAAAAATGTTGCAGTTTTCACAGAGGCTTCCAATTGTCTACCCAATATTTATTTTACTCTCTTTTCTTATTAAGAACCCTGGTTAATGTTCGAACTTCTTTGCAGAATAAGGCTGACGAGAAGAAAGGAGAATTTGCCAGTGGCAACTGACATTTCTGGGGGGATCTTTCTTGCTCTTCTCATGTCTGCCTAACCACCTCCTCTAACAATATAACATAGAAAACATGTGTTAATCAACTGTTGATATTTATTTTTTTATTTATTTTGAGACAGAATCTCACCCTGTTGTCCAGGCTAGAGTGCAGTGGCCTGATCTCCGCTCACTGCAACCTCCACCTTCCTGATTCAAGTGATTCTTGTGCTTCAGCCTCCCAAGTAGCTGAGACTACAGGTGTATGCTACCACGCCTGGCTAATTTTTTGATTTTTAGTAGAGACAGGGTTTTGTTATGTTGGCCAGGCTGGTCCAGAACTCCTGGCCTCAAGTGTTCTGCCTGCCTCGGCCTCTCAAAGTGCTGGGATTACAGGCGTGAGCCATCGTGCCTGGCCTGTTTATGTTATTTATAAGGCTTCCAGTCAACAGTAGGCTATTAGTAGTTAAATTATCAGGGAGTCAAAAGTTATATGGGGATTTTCGGCTGCATGGGAGTTTGTGTCAATCTCTATGTTGTTCAAGAGTCAGCTGCACACGTTTGTATGTGTTAGTCCATTTGTACTGCAATAACAAAATGTTTTACACTGGGTAATTTATAAACCAGAAAAATTTATTGCTCACAGTATTGGAGGTTGTGAAGTCCAAGATAAAGGTGCCAACAGATTTGATATCTGGGAAGAGCTTTGTAGATGTTGACTTGTTGCCGTGTTCTCACATTACAGAAGCAGCACAGGAATTCCCTCAAGCCTCTTCTGTAAGAGAACTAATCCCATTAATGAGAGTAGAACCCTCATGACTTAGTCACTTCCCAAGGGCCTCACCTCTGAAAATTATCACTTAGGGTATTAGGTTCCAACCTATGAATTTTTGGGGTGACACCAACATTCAGCCCACAGCAACATTAGATCACATTTCGGAAGTAACCATCAATTTTTTGATTAAAAAATTCTAAAATTGAGTTGAATTCTTTAATCACTATTTTCAATCTTTGTTATTTATTCATATTAGTATAAAAGTCTATGATTTTTCTGATGGTATTGCTTTACCTGTAGCTTATGGGTCCTGTAATATAGTTGTATTGTTATTTTTTCAGTTTCAATTTCAGTGTTTTCCTCCTTTGACTTGAGAGTTGTTGAATAGAAGGTTTTCTATTTTTCAGACAAGGTATCAAGTCATTAAAAGACTTTCATATGGCTTTTTTTTTTTTTTTTGAGACAGAGTCTCACTCTGTCACCCAGGCTGGAGTGCAGTGGCTTGATCTTGGCTCACTGCAACTTCTACCTCCCGGGTTCAAGTGATTCTCCTGCCTCAGCCTCCTGAGCAGCTGGAATTACAGGTGCATATTGCCATGCTTGGCTAATTTTTTGTATTTTAGTGGAGATGGGTTTTCACCGTGTTGCCCAGGCTAGTCTTGAACTCCTGAGCTCAGGCAATCCATCTGTCTCGGCCTCCCAAAGTGTTAGGATTACAGGCATGAACCACTGCACCTGGCCTTTTTTTTTTTTTTTTTTTTTTTTTTTTTTGACTCTTTTAGGTTCACAGTAAATTTGAGCAGAAGGTGCAGAGATTTGCCATATGTCCCCATCTCCACACAGGCACTGCCTCCTTCATTACCAACATCTCCCACCAGATTAACACCTTTGTTACAGTCAGTGAACCCACCCTGACACATCATTGTCACCCCAGAGTCCGTCGTTCACATGAAGGTTCATTCTATGTGTTTGAGCAAATGTATAATAGATACGATTACAGTATTATATAGTATTGTTTCATGGTCCTATAACATCCTCTGTGCTTTGCCTATTCATCCCTTCTGCCCACTAATTCCTGGCAACCACTATCTTTTTACTGTTTTCATAGTTTTGCCTTTTCCAGAATGGTCATATAGTTGAAATTACTGTATACAGTTTGTAGCCTTTTCAGATTGGCTTCTTTCACTTAGCAGTATGCATTTAAGTTGACTTTATGTCTTTTAATGGCTTGGTAGCTTGTTTCTTTTAAGAGCTGAATAATATTCTATTGTCCAAATGTACCAGTTTGTCCATTTATCTACTGAAGGACATCTTGGTTGCTTCCAAGTTTTGGCAGTTATTAATAATGTTGGTATAAATATTTGTGTGCAGGTTTTTGTGTGGATATAAATTTTCAATTATTTTTGGTAAATGCCAAGGAGTGCTATTGCTGGTAAGAGTCTGTTTAATTTTTTAAAAACTACCAAAGTCTTTCCCAAACTAGTTGAACCATTTTGCATTCCCACCAGCAGTGAAAGATGATAGTTTCTGTTGCTCCATATCCTCACCAGCATTTGGTGTTATTGGTGTTTTACATTTCAGCCTTCTAATAGGTGTGTTGTGGTATCTCATTGTTTTAATTTGCAATTCCTTAATGACACAAGATGTTGAGAATTGTTCCCTATGCTTATGTGCCATCTGTATATCTTATTTGGTGAAGTATCTGTTTTAGGTCTTTTGCCTATTTTAAAACTGAGTTGCTAGCTGTCTTATCGTTGAGTTTTAAGAGTTTAAAAAATATATTTTGGGTAACAGTTTTTATAAGATATGTCCTTTGCAAATATTTTCTCCCAGTCTTGGGAGGCTTGTCTTTTTATTTTCTTGACAGTGCCTTTTACAGAGTACAAGTTTTTAATTTTAATTAAGTCCAGCTTATCAATTATTTCTTTCATGGATAGTGTCTTTGATGTTTTATCTAAAGAGTCATAATTATACCCAAGGCCATCTAGAATTTCTCCTGTGTTTTCTTTCTGGTTAGTTTTTGTTTTACTTAAATAATTTACTATCTCTTCTTATTTTTTTTCCCTAAATATTCCATTAAATAATTTGTGATATAGAGTTCTCATTTTTTCCATAGACTCCCCCTTCCTGAGTTATCACTCTTACTGTTTTAACATGAATGGTTGCTCTGTAATGCTACTGGTCACTGAAATTCCTCCTCCTCCCCTCTCTCCATCCCCTCCCCCTCTCTCCCTCCTTTTCTCCCTTCTTTACATGTATCAGGCATTATTATGGGTATGATACAGCAGTAAACAAAGCAAAAATGCCTGCCTTCATGGTTTTTACATTCCAGGGGCTGGTGCCATAAAATAAACTAACTGATTAAATAATAACATACCAGTTGGTGATGAGAGCTAGGGAGAAAGATAGGGCAAAGATGATAAGGAATGATGGAAGTAGGGAAGGGGTCACTCTGTTTTGTAGGATGATCAGTGGAGTCCTGCTTGATAAAGTGCATTGGAACAGAGATTAAAGGCAGTGAAGAAAACAATCACACGGATATCTGGGGAAAAGGTTTCCAGGCAGAACAAAGAGGAAAACCTTTTTAGTTTAGAATTCTATACCCAGTAAAACTACCACTGAAATGTAAGGATAAAATAAAGACCTTCTGGGATGTGCAAGGACATGGAGTATTCAAGTACAATGACTGTTTCTTAGGAAATTACCAAGAGCTCTGGTCCAGGAAAATTGAAGAGTGCAAAGGCATTAAAGTAGGTATGCATTTGGAAGGTTCAAAGATAAAAAAAGGAGGCAGTATGCCTAGAGCTGAGCAAGTGCAAGAGAGAGAAGTAGGAGATGAGTCAGAAGTGCAAAGAGGCCATGCATGCAAGACTGTAGATCTAGACCACTGGAGGGACATTGGTCTGTATTCTTTGTGAGATGAGGCAGGAAAGGAGGGTTTTGCAGAAAGGACATATGTTTTCAAAGGATCCTTTTGGCCTTTATGTGGAGAACAGATATAGGTGGAAGCTGGGAGGCTAAGCCTCTTGTGTTAGATTTTGTTTTCTGAATCACATCTACCTCATTTTTTGGTTTACTCTTTAATTCTGCCTGGTATGTCTTGTAGTAGTATCCTAAGAAAGAATGCTTTGTAGGTAAATGCTCTATGTCTCCGTATGTCTAAAAAGGCCTTCATTCTCTCCTTACATGGGAAGAATATTCCAACTGGGTATACACTTCTCACTTCAAAATTACTTTCCTTCAGAATTTTATAAACTCTATTGTCTTCTAAGACCCTGTACTGGGAAATTTTATGTATTTCTGATCTATTACTTGTGACTATCCTTTTTGTGTCTGGAAACTTTTGGGATACTCTCTTTAATTTTCAAGTTGTATAACTTCATGATGATGTAGTCTATGTGTGTGGACTTGTGTCTTCTCATCTTAGTAGGCATTTTGTAAAGAGCCATTGTGAGATATGGCAAGGTTTCTCATCAAACAGGCTGCTCAACCTTTTATTCTTTACTTCCCAGTACCCCCAACTTATCTTTTTCTTCTTTCTGACTTTACTACATGCCCAGGCATGCCACAGCACCAGTAGCATCATGAATACCAGCTCACATTCCTTTCCTTATTTGGGAAAAGACTTGGCTCTCTCATTAGCTGCAGACAACCCCGCCCTCCTCTCCCCTCTCTCCCATCATGTGATCACTTTATCTAAGAAAGTTTAAATATTTAGCCAATTGGGTCTAGCTTAGATTGTGTGATCTGACTCCCACCAATGGGGAAAGCACACGGGGTAGGAGTCATTTAGAAATAAAAACTTCTCTCCTTTGTTCTGTGTGCTCTCATGGCAATCAGCCATGTGGGAGGCACCTTTCTGCCCAGAGTAAATTTGCTTTGCTGAGAGATCCTTTATCTGAGTGCTCGTTTTTCCTTACCAGCTCTGAGCTTTGTTTCTAACAGCCGTATTCTTCAGTCGTGAGGAAATTTTCTTGTATCGTTTTTAAAATTTACTCTCCTTAATTCTTGTTCTATTTGTTGGATTTTGAACTCTCTAAAATGACCTTTGTTATTCTTTATTCTTTTTGTTACACGTTTGAACTTTATGCCATTTTGATCTATCTATTTCTTGGGATATTTTCTCAATATTATCTACAAACTACAAATTTTTTCTTTTATCTTGGCAATAAGATTTTAAAATTTCTATGAGCGCTCTTCTATAAAATAGCATTGTGTAATTGTTTTGTGAAACCAAGCATGTCTAGAAGGATAGTAAAAGTAGAGTTCTTTTATTTGTTCCTTGTTCCCTGCATGATCTCTTTCTTCTGGGTTCATTTCCCCTCTCATTTGTTTATTTTCTTTCTTTCTTTTTTTTTTTTTTTTTTTTTTGAGAAAGAGTCTCACTCTGTCACCCAGACTGGAGTGCAGTGGTATGATCTCAGCTCACTGCAACCTCTGCCTCCCAGGTTCAAGCGATTCTCCTGCCTCAGCCTCCCAAGTATCTGGGATTACAGGCATGCGTCGCCACACCTAGCTAATTTTTGTGTTTTTAGTAGTGACGGGGTTTCACCATGTTGGCCAGGATGGTCTCAATCTCCATTTAGATCTCCATTTAGAAATTTAGAGACAGGGATGCTTTGGTCTCTGCTTTGAGCAAAACATGAGGTGGATTTAGGTCAGTGGTCTCATCAGCAACCCTGGGCCACACTTCAGTGCAGATGTGTTTTGCTTGGCCCATAAACTAGAGACTCACACAATGTTCTAAAGATATTTAGAATTAGTGGGCAATGCTGAGAAATTGGGAGAGTTTACATAATCACCTGGAATTCCAGCTTTTCTTGAAGAGTCAGCAGACCTCACAGCATTGGGTGTGATGTAGTTTGGCTGTGTCCCCATGCAAATCTCATTTTGAATTGTAGCTCCCATAATACCCGTGTGTTGTGTGAGGTATCTGGTGGGAGATAATTAAATCGGGGGTAGGTTTTCCCATTCTGTTCTCACGATAGTGAATAAGCCTCACGAGATCTGATGGTTTTATAAACGGCAGTTTCTCTGCACATGCTCTCTTGCCTGCCACCTTGTAAGATGTGCCTTTGTTCCTCCTTCACCTTCTGCCATGATTGTGAGACCTCCCAGCCATGTGGAACTGTGAGTCCCTTAAGTTCCTTTTGGTTATAAATTACCCAGTCTTAGGTTTTTCTTTGTAGCAGTATGAAAATGGACAAATATGGATCCATAATGCCTATGTGGCAACATATCTTGGAACTAGGTGAAAGTCACAACCTCTAGAAGGGTAGGGATGTGTTCTGTGACTCTTCCATGTAGTCCCCAAATAATCCACATAAGCATCTGTCCCCCAGACAGTATGACATTATTCTATGTAGATGCAGCCAGACTCCACAGATAACACAGATATCTGGTTGCCAGTTTGTTACTGTCCCCACCACTCCCTATGGCTCTTCATCATGGGCCCTGATGCTGGTGCTTGTTACTAAGGTTGTGTTGTGTTTTTGTTTTTGTTTTTTTTAAAATAGCATTCTGTATTGAACTGAATGAGTAATATTAAACATCTAAATTATTGAATGAGCTGGATTTAGAAGGGGCAACTCATAGAGCAGCTTTATGTATTATCAGTATTCCCAATTCATCTCCCTTTCTGGGTTCATTTTGTCCTTTTTGTTCCTGGATGAATCTTGAGCTGGTACATCTTAGATAATATGAAGTTTGCTGCAGTCTAATAATAATGCCACTTCAACCTTCCTCCTCCTCTATCCTCCTCCATCTCTGCCATCAGCCTATAGCTGGGTGATATGGCTGGTTGTTTGGCTTATCTCCTTGCTGCATCTGCTCCCAGTGCTTGGCTGCTGCCTTCAATACCTCCAGGTCAAAGGTGTGACAAAGCATAGTTTAATGAAGCTAGAAAGGTTGGAACTGGCTCATGTTGGTGTCCTCTGGGCTGAGCTAACCCTTTGTGGTTCCCATCTGTGATCTCTCCCTGCAATCCTGCTGCTTTTGACTCCCTTTAACCTCTGGGCTTCTCTGGGGCCTCAGGACCCTCCAAAGGGTACTCTTGGGCAGTATTCATTTTTAGATGACTCTAGACTACCTTGCTGTTGTGGGTTCCTCACCTTGTCTTCTAGGAAACCCTCATGTTTATTCTGTGAACTTTCTGCTTAATCAATTCCCTATATCAATTTCTCTCTGTTAGAAATAACTAGTGTGGTTTCCGTTTCCCTGGCTGGACCTCAGACCAGCAGCTCCAGCATCTAACCATTTTCTCTGTGCTCCAAATGAGATGCTAATTACCTTTAAGAGGCACCAATTAACTTCTAGCTGTGCTTAAAAAATTAATTGTTCACTTGAATTCTCTGTCTCACCCCATGTCAATCCCTTCCCATCTCTTGTTTTTTTCTCTCTTCATTATGCTGAGAATGCAGTACATTTGCCACTGGCTAGCTCACAGTACCTACAGCAATGATTCTTTTAGTCAAAGTTGTTGGTGGAAAGAGGGGAAGGGTTATATATATATGTATATATATATGTGAATTTTGAATCATGGTTCACTTATAAATATTATTTCTACTTAGCAATGTTTGTTATTCAAGCAAAATAACCAAAGGAGGAAGGATCCATTTGGAAACCTGATTTATAGTAGACACAAGGCAGGTTAAATGATTGAACGGTTTCCCAACTTTGGATCTCTCGACTCACAGAGTCTATTCTGTGAGTATTTATTCTACAGACTTTTGGTCTAGGTCCAGTATTACCGTTCTTATGAGATGTGCTGAAAAAAATGTGTGAGTACTTGAGAAAATGGTTTTATAATTCATAGGACTGGAATTCTGAGGCTGACAAGACTTTGAAGCATTTGGTTTATCTCCTTGCCTTCAGGCAAGTAAACTCCAAAATCAATTTAGATTAAAAAATATTCAGAGAATTTCACCCATTGCTTTTATTAGTTTAATTTGTATGTTAAAAAGAATTTCATCCAGAATACCTTTCTTTGATCTTATTTGGAATTGATTTAGTGCTTCCTTCACCTACTCATTAATTCAACATCTTCTTTTGAGTCTTTACTACATGCCAGAGACTGTTTGCAAAGAAGACACAGTCTTGACGTTTTATATATGTGTGTGTGTGTATATACATATATATATATGAATTCTGAATCATGGTAGCCCCAAGTGTTTGCACCAGGACAGATGAGTGGAATGGATGTTACAGGAAGACAGCTCAGCTCAATGAAGAAACAGCTTTCCGCATGTGATACATGCCCAACTTGAATTGGGCTCAAACACAGCCTTGGGTCACTTTACCAGAAGTAGAAAGGATGGAAGCAGCTGCTGGAGGGATAGAATAGATGATCTTAAAGAGCCACTTCAACTTTAGGATCCTGTTTCTCATCTGAGTTCTTTATTACAATGCTGGCTCTTTCTTCCCCTTGGCCTTTCAGGGAATTTGTTCTTCTATTTTCTTGGACTGATAGGAAGCCCATCTTGTGGCAATTGACTAGTCATTAATTGACAATTGCCTAGTCATTAATACCAGAGAAATCACTCATTTTCCTGATTTCACTTAGAAGGATCACTGATTCTACTCTCTCCTCCCTACCCCAACCCCTAGGTGATGCCCTGGTTGTATTCTATATCACATCAAATCCTTTCTTCATTGCACTTATCACAAATACAACTTTACTTTTATTTGTGTAATATGCACATATTTTAGCACTCTATTCCACCTTCTCCTAACACACTGCTTGGCACATAGTAGGTGCTTAATATTATATGTTTATATGTCTATAATGTGCGTATATTGTATATATAATATGTGTTATATCTATACAGGTATCTCATATATAATGTGTACATAATACACATATCTATTCTGAAATGGTAGAATGAATATCTTCAGTCACTGACTGGATTTGCATAAAGCAATATCAGCAGTGACAAGAAAACAATGACATTGTATGTTTTTAAGGAATTGACTCATGATTTTGGGGTCCCACAAGTACAAAATCTGTAGCATGCTGTAAATTCAGTTAAATACTGATCTTACAACAGTCTTGAGTCTGAATTCTTCAGGGCAGCAGGTTGGAAACTCAGGCAAGCTTTCCATGTTGCAGTCTTGAGAATTCGCTCTTCCTCTGGAAGCCTTTTGAGGCCTTCAGTTTGATCTGGGGAGACTCAGCAATACTATGGATGGCATTCTGCTTTACCCAAAGTCTACTGATTATAGATACTAATCATGTCTAAGAAATACCTTCACAGCAACTGTTGTTTAACCAAGTAACTGGGCATCATAGCTCGGCCAAGTTGACATATAAAATTAACCATCACATATATAACAATAAAACTTACTCTTGGCTATATATTAGGTTCCAGGCATCATGTTAGGCACTATGGCAGAAAGGCACTAAGGTGGCCTCAACAACTCTTTCCTCCTGGTATCTGTACGTTTGTGTAATTCCCTACCCTTGAGTGTCGGCAAGTACCTGAGGTTTGCTTCTAACCAATTGATGTGGTTTGGCTGTGTCCCCATCCAATTCTCATCTTGAATTGTAGATCCCACAATTCCCATGTATTGTGGGAGGGACCTGATGGGAGGTAATTGAATCATGGGGGCAGGTCTATCTCATGCTCTTCTCATGATAGTGAGTAAGGCTCAAGAGATCTGCACATGATTTCTTTTTTCTGCCACCATGTAAGACAGGGCTTTGCTCCTCATTTGCCTTCTACCATGATTGTGAGGTCTCCCCAGACATATGGAACTGTGAGTCAGTTAAACCTCTTTCCTTTATAAATTACCCAGTCTTCAGTATGTCTTTGTTAGCAGCACGAGAATAGGCTAATACACCAACAGACTGCAGAGAAGTGATGGAGCTCATGACTGTAGGTCCTGTGTATATAAGAGTGTGTTAGAGACTGAAGTGAGGGCCTCTCTAGATGGCCTGGAAAAAGTAAGCTGCTGTCATGTGGGCTACCTATGGAGAGGGCCATATGGCAGGGAGAGAGGGCCTCAGTACTACACCTGCAATGAACTAACTTCTGCCAGCAGCCATGCGAGCTTAGAAGCAGGCCATGAGCTTCAGATAAGATCCCAGCCCCACCTGCCACCTTGGACGCAGCACATTGAGACCCAGTGCAGAGGACCAGCAAGGTGGTGCCCAGACTCTTGACACAGGGAAGCTGTGAGATAATAAAAGTGCACTGTTTTAACCTCCTATTTTTGTGGTACTTGGTTATGCAGCCAGAAAAGCTGACTCTTACACCATTGCCAAAGTTGGGTGTCATTGCCCCATTTTGCCCATTTCCTAGATGAGGTACTGGGGCTCAGAGAAGTCAGCTCTCTTGCCCAGATCAGAGTTACTTCAGAACAGAGCTGGGACTCCCAGTCCCAGGGTGTCTGAGCCCATGCCCACGGTTTCCCCACAGTGAAGTGTGGGAGAACAGACTAAGAATGGGCTCTGTGAAATGGTGAGGTTGGAAAGAAGAAACCAATCTGCTGTGCACTTGTCCATAGAGCATCCAGCAGGTAAGATTTAAATTTCCTTTTTCACCTAAGAAAGATGCCAGGAAGCTGAATCTCTCTTTTTTAGGACCAAGAGATTCTCCAGGCCTCCCTCTGAGGATAACCTTAAAATATCCAAGGGATTCTAAATTAGCAACAAAGAACTTTAAACACAGAACTAATCTTACTTTAAGCTTGCACCTGTCCTTTGATAGACTTTGATGCAGCCTCAGTAGGTGAGAAGGGAGCACAGTGCCATGGGGTGGGGGTGGAGGAGGAGCATGGGACTCATGGCTGCTCTTGACAAGGGCTAAGCTGAGCCAGCCTGAAGGTGCACAATGCCTGCTTGACAACTGTCCTCCACTCTCATCACCGTAAATTAGCTCCCTGTGGAATAATGCTGCTTCCCATTATCTACAGATGCCAGGACATTTAATTATTCCTACCTTCTGGGTCTGTCTGTCTTCACTAAGTGTAAGAGACAGGACTAGGATGGCCTTTGGGGGCCCTGACTTTGTTTTTGTACACTAGCCTGCATTGTGAGATGCACACATTTAATTTGTTCACAAGTTGAAGACAGCCAGGGCCAGAGTAACAGGGCAGGGTGTTAGGTCCATGCCCCACTTTCTGCAGTGGGCCCTCAAGAGATGAGGAGGGCCTTTCTTGGGTCTTGTGTGGTCCCATAGGTGACAAATTGATTCCCTTTGGAAGGAGATCCTTGATTACGTTTTTCCCTTTTCTCTAAAATGAGCAGTTGATTGTTCTTTCTGAGTCTCATCGTACCTTCTAAGAAGCTTCTCCAGGTTAACCCTTTGGGAATCTACCTCTTCCTCCCTCATAACTTCAGAGCTCAGCTTGCTGATCCTTCTCAGTCTGTGCCTTAGCTTTGTGCTCTATGTTCCATGATGTATGATGTGTTCCATGAGATGGCTCATGCCCGTAGCTCCCTGACTTTTCCTCGTGCCACTGCCCCCACTCTACCTGAAGCTCCAGCTCTTAGGAATCTCCTGCATTGCTGGAACATTGCCTGACCTCTCATCCTTACTTCCATCCTTTGCAGAGGCTGTTCCCTCCATGTGGAGTCCCCCCGTGCCCCGCTTCCTGGACACAACTGTCTCCAAAGCACAACATCAGTGTTGCTTTCTCTGCAAAGTACTGCCAGGTCCTCAGTATTATCTCGCAGTGCATTCCAGCTCTTGATTATCAGCTGTGAAGCTCTAGGTAAGTGATTTGCTGCTCTGTAGCTTGGTTTTCTAGTGTACAAAATAAGTCTGACAATAGTGCCTACGTCATGTGGTTGCTGTGAGTTGTAAATGAGAAAATACATGAAAAGGGCTTAACACAATGTCTGATGCATACTAACTGCTCAAAAAATAGATATTATTTCATACTGGCTGTATCAGTTGAGCTCTCTCTCTCCAAATCCATGAGCACCATGAGAACTTGGTGGTTATTATTGACGACTAACAAACTACTCCCAAATTTAGTAGCTTACAACCACAATAATTACTAATTTTGCTCACAAATCTGCCATTTGGGAAGAATTCAGCTGAGTTTTTTCATCTCTGCTCCATGCAGCAGTAACTGCGTCTATTGCTCCGGTGTCCTTTTTGATCTCTGGGCTCACTGTGACTGGTTGTATTCTCCAAAAATGGCTGTAACCTGCTTTTCTTGCAATGTAACTTTGACACTCTTCCCAGTAAGAGATGGGGTCTATATTTCTTCATCTTGTATGTTAGTGGGCTCATAACTATGGTGGGAGAGATGCTGTGTGATCTCTGAGGCTAGGACATCAATGGTGACACACCTTACAATGTCATCCTTTTGAGGTGCTTGCTCTTAGAATCCAGTCAGCATGCCATGCTGTGAGGAAGCCCAAGTAGCTCATGGATAGACTCATGTGATGAGGAAATAAGGCCGCTGGCCAACATCGCCGGCTGAGCTCCCAGCTGATATGCAGCATTACCACAGTGCCTGTGTGAGTGAGCTGTCCTGAAAGTACATCCTTTCCAAAGCTGCCTCAGCTCTTGCTTCCTGGAGCAGAGATGAGAAGAACTAAGTCAGCTAAGTCCTTCCCAAATTGCAGATTTGCAAACAAAACAAATAATTATCATGATTTTAAGCTACTAAATTTTTGGGGTAGTGTGTTACTCAGCAATAATAAAAAGCACATCCTCTTTAGATCCTGACTTGGAAGATTTCCAGTTTCTATGGTCTGCATGTGTCTGTGCCAGTGCCTCCCCTCACCCCATTTCAGATGTTAAAATCATCACCCTCAAGTGATGGTATTTGGAGTTGGGGCCTTTGGGAGGCAGTTAGGTCATGAGGTGGAACCTTCATGATGGGATTGGTGTTGTTACAAGAAGAGACACCAGAGAGCTCCCTCTCCTTTCACCATGTGAGCACAGTGAGAAGGCAGCTGTCTACAACCCAAGGAGAGACTTCACCAAAACCCAGCCATAATGATGTCTTGATCTTGGACTTTCCAGCCTCCAGAACTGTAAGAAATAGATGTCCATAGTTTATAAGCAGTTCAGTCTATGGTATTTTGTTATAGCAGCCCAGATGGACTAAGACACCAACATAGTGCATTAAGTGAAAGTACCAAGGAATTCAAATGCCAAAGTCTATGTCAGGAGGGGTCAGAAAGGGGCACATAACAAGAAGGAAGTTGGAGTAGAGGTGAGCTGGAAGGGCTGGGGGTGTCTGATGGGCTCAGGGGAGGGAGGAGGGCATTCTGGTAGTGAGGAGAGGAGTCTGGGGGCAGCAGGGGTGGCAGAGGCAGATGAGGCTGGGTGTCTGGGAGGAAGCTGAGCATGCAGGAGGCATCCTTCAGCATCAGGATAAAGACTGAATTAGATTCATTTTAGATTCCAGGATCCATTCTAGATTCTAGAACAAGAGAGTTACTTGATATGCATGTGTTCTGGAATGATTTGTGGGGGCACAGTCTCAGGGTGGATTGGAGTGGGCAAGAGGCGGGGGAGGGTGATGGGACGTTCAGCAGAATCCATGAAGTGGGATTGTTGTTGGTCAGGAGACCTCTCCACTGTGAGGTCACTCCCATCAGTGCTGCACGGGCACTGCCCAGGACTCCCTGATGTCCCTTGTTTTACCCGGTAGGCTGCCTGTGTATCTTATAGTGGCACTGCTTCTTTGTTAGTGAGATGATGTGTAGATCCTGATGACAACTTAGATTTGAATCTTTGCTCCAGCTCTTACTTGCCTGTGTATTCTTGGGGAAGTTAGCTAACTTCTTTACCTCAGTTTCCTCATTTGTGAAATGGGAATAATAATGATACAGGATTTAGTGAGATAATTAGTTCACCATACAAGGAGGAAATAATCAGTGATGTTCACTTTTTTTTTTTGAGACGGAGTCTCGTTCTGTTGCCAGGCTGGAGTGCAGTAGTGTAATCACGGCTCACTGCAACCTCTGCCTCTTGGGTTCAAGTGATTTCTGCTGCCTCAGCCTCTTGAGTAGTTGCACCACCAGGTCCAGCTGTTTTTTGTAGAGATGGGGTTTCACCTTGTTGGCCAGGATGGTCTTGATCTCTTGACCTCGTGATCCTCCCGCGTCATCCTCCCAAAGTGCTGGGATCACAGGTGTGAGCCACCGTGCCTGGCCATGTTCACATTATTTTATGTGATGCCTTCTACAGGTTTCCATAGCTGTACTTTGGCAATAGGTATGTACTCATCTTTTGTTTAGTACTCTGAGGACTTCACAAATACCCACCCATTAGCAGCTTGCAGTGTATCCCTTAGATGGGTTGCTTATCCAGTATACACCAATTTAATCAAATTCTAGGGTATCTCACTATTTCCACATTATGTTGTTCTTCACTTCCAAATAGTTGGCAAAGTTCATGCACTCTGCATTTACAAAATTGAACAAAATCATTTTCTTTTAGGAGAGTTCAAGCCAAGCAGATAATTACAAAACATCCTAAGTGGCTTTTGACCATGGAGAGAAGTAAGGCCAGAAAGATGACATCCCCCAGAATTGGAGCTCAGTTGGGGCTCACATGAGTCCTACTGAAGATAGCTAAAATCTGGAGCCTGCTGTTAGGAAGGGTTTTGAAACAGATCATATCAGCAAGAATTCCTCCCCTCTTTCTCTGTTGCTCTCAATTCCTATATTCTTCTACCCACCTCCAACCCATCTACCCATCTACCCATCCATTCATCCACCCACCCATCCATCCACCCACCCATCCATCCATCCATCCATCCATCCACCCACCATCCATCCATCCATCCATCCATCTTTCTTGCATGTGGCCAGATCATTTTCATCTAAAAAACAAACTAGAATGATATATTTGTTAACTTGATTGGTTACTCAGTTGAATTGACCAAACTGATTACCTGTCTTAGTTATATAGACCTAGCTAAAATATTAACACATTGTTCTGATTTTAAAAAATCAGCTGTCTTCATTGGTATTTATGTTTATTTTATTTTATTTTTTGAGATAGGGTCTCAGTCTGTCACCCTGGCTGGAGTGCAGTGGCATGATCTTGGCTCACTGCAACCTCCACCTCCCAGGTTCACTCCTGCCTCAGCCTCCCGAGTAGCTGGGATTACAGGTACATAGTACCTGCCACCATGCCTGGTTAATTTTTTGTATTTTTAAAGTAGACACAGGGTTTCACCATGCTGGCCAGGCTAGTTTTGAATTACTGACCTCAGGTGATCCACGTGCCTTGGCCTCCCAAAGTGTGAGATTACAGGCATGAGCCACCATGCCCAGCCTGTATTCAGCTGTGTTTTTGATATGTGATTCATTCTTAATATTTATTAGTGTGAATAGGCACTTGTTATAAATGAAGGTGGAGTTTATAAATATATGTGACGCTCCAGTGGGTTGATGATAACTCCCCTATAGTCTTGTGTTCCTGTAGGCATTCCTGATGGATGCTTTTTCTCAAGGCCAGAAGGACAAAAAGCTTCCTTGGTGTTGATTGGAGGCATAAAATGAAACACATGGGAAAAGCACATTGCTTCCATTACAATCTTTCCTATGTTAGATATGAATCCTCTTATTTCATAAGGCCTTCAAGCACTGATTTTTAAAAAAAAATATTTTCTCTTTCATGTATAGATGGTGCCTCAGGCATCAGTATATGGTGGGTGCTTAATAAATAATAATAATAACAGTTATTATGGAGCAGAAATCTGCTGATCCTTTCACATGAGTGGAACCTTGAGACCTCTTTTCTATTATGTAGGAGGGCGTATTTGTTTTAACACCATATTATTGTAGCTTTTTATTTCAATGCATCAGCATTCCATTTATCCACATGCTTCGGAATTTATGGTTATTACTGTCTGTTTTTCTGTCTCCTCCAAATGGAAAAGCTTCAAATTCTTTTCTTTCGAAATTTCAAGAGTTAAGATAACAGCACAAAATGCATAATATATTTATGCCTCAGTAAATAATGTAGGAAGTGAATGAACCTCTGCATGTGATTAGACTCATTTTGCTTGTGTTTTTCTCACGTGAAGAATTTCTGATCAGTTTCTTCTTTATCACTTTGGGAAATAGTAGAAAATGTGATTAAAGGCCTACATAATATGAGCTGTGTTCCCAGAACTGTTTTTATTTAGTGTTACTGTATTTAGGTGATGAGGGGTTTATGCCACAGCAATGGACTTTTCAAGCCACCCTGTATTCAGTAAATATATTGCATTTAAACATCTTATAGATCTCCATTTGGGAATGATTGGGGACAGAGGTTTTCTTTTTGTGTTAAATATTTTACAAAGTGTTTTTAATGAAAAGATTTCAATAAGGGTGATACCTTTCCCACCATTTCATGAAATGAGTATGACGTCATATTTTCTTCATGACTCAAAGTTGTTGTGAACCTGAGTTGTAGAGCATTGCAGTTTCTTTGGGCATTATCCAGATGTTCTCACATGAAATGTCTCCAGGCTGCTTTCCTGAACTTCTTTGTCAGTTCTGTCAGCCCCTGCATTACCATTTTTTTCTGTCTGCTGTCATTTCTGCCTCCAGTGTTCCCTTCCCTCTTACTCTATGCTTTTTCTTTTTTTTGAGACGGAGTCTCGCTCTGTCACCCAGGCTGGAGTGCGGTGGCATGATCTTGGCTCACTGTAACCTCTGTCTCTCAGGTTCAAGTGATTCTTCTGCTTCAGCCTCCCGAGTAGCTGGGATTACAGGTGTGCATCACCACACCCGGCTAATTATTGTATTTTTAGTAGAGCTAGTGTTTCACCATGTTGGGCAGGCTGGTCTTGAACTCCTGACCTCAAATAATTCACCCACCTTGGCCTCCCAAAGTCCTGGGATTACAAGGGTGAGCCATCGCATCCATCCCCTCTTACTTTAAACTTAAAATGTGAACTTTGAAATGGAGAAATACATATTCCACACTTTGTTATCATATGTTAAATGAGAACCTGTAAGCTAGGAATAAGGTATGTTGTATTGTATGACTCCGCTGGGCACCCAAATGGGATTTATAAGATTGTTTCAGTAGGAAGAATGCCTTTTCATGGCAAGAAAACTTTCAAAGATTTTATTTGGAATAAACTTTTTCAACAAAAACATTGCAAGGGGAGGAGAATGGCTTTTGCACTGTATTTTTGTCTCCTGGAGTCCAGGGACCCCCTGCTTTTCTCAGGACCTTGTGTTGAGCAAGATAGAAACTTTATAAGGAAGAAACTCAGCAACTACAACATCTGTCTGCAAGGAGAGGCTCAATTTGGTTAAAAAAAAAAAAAAGGGGGCCGGGCGTGGTGGCTCACGCCTGTAATCCCAGCACTTTGGGAGGCTGAGGCGGGTGGATCACAAGGTCAAGAGATCGAGACCATCCTGGTCAACATGGTGAAACCCCGTCTCTACTAAAAATACAAAAAATTAGCTGGGCATGGTGGCGCGTGCCTGTAATCCCTGCTACTCAGGAGGCTGAGGCAGGAGAATTGCCTGAACCCAGGAGGCGGAGGCTGCGGTGAGCCGAGATCGCGCCATTGCACTCCAGCCTGGGTAACAAGAGCGAAACTCTGTCTCAAAAAAAAAAAGGCTAATAAACATACACCTGGCACCTAACTTCTGCTAGGAAAAGTGGCACAGGAAAATAGCTAATAATAAAAACTTGTGATTTATGTTGCACTTTATCCTTTGTAAGCCCTTTCATGAACAATATTTCATGGAATCCTCACAAAAATCTTGTGAAGTGGCTTTTCCTATCCCAATTTTACAGAAGAATAAACTTCACATGCCTCTTGTGAAGAGATGTGTGTTATCAGTCGCAAGCCCAGTTCTCAGCCATTTGATCGGCTACAGAGATCAAAGAGGTCCCCCTAGGCCCCTCCTGATTTGTTAACACAGGTCTCATTGTGTGGATCATTTCAATCCAAGCATGTTTATTAAGGGCATCTTGAGCAAAAGTCCAGCCCTTTGCCCTTGCCTGGGATTTTCCTGAGCCTTCAGTAAAAATCTATCAATAGGAGAGTGTCTGAGGTCTCTAGTGCTGAATACTTGCTCTATTCAGAGAATATTTAGGGTAGAACATCCCAACTTCTCTGCTGTCCCAGTCAGCCAAAGGAAAAAAAAATTGTATGAGCCTATAAACTGCAGATAAAGTCACATCTATTGTGGTTATATATGTGGAGTGATGGTGCCATTTTCCTCTTCATTAGTCAATTATATTTTCTTTTTCTTTTCTTTTTTTTTTTTTGAGACAGTCTTGCTCTGTTTCCCAGGCTGGAGTG